>NC_090445.1:966374697-966674697 GCF_031143425.1 Pleurodeles waltl
TAGAGATTAACTTCATCATGCTACGGTATTAGGGTTGATTTCACACCTACTTTACATCTTATGTTATTGCAAGGTGGTGGGGGTCTTTGTATTCATGACTCTTGGTTTCACCATTCTGTTTCTTGCATTGTTCATTATCTTAATCATTGCAGCCATGCAGCATATCCTAAATTGCAGTCTTGTTAATAAAACCCATTGAAAACTTCACTGCATCTCATTCACTGCCTGTGTGTATGATTGAGACATGTTATTCATGTGAGAAAGGGGTAATCTCCGTTTAACCATAACCTCCCTGAGATGTCACACTCGAGTCCAGGTATAAAGGCTGCCACAAATCACCTTTTACTGTTGGGTTTTTTGGTGAGGTACTGCTTGTGAGCCAGGAGGGTTGGGACGACAGTTGCGACTTGTTGTAGGATTGGCCTAGTCGCCTACAAAAATAAGTACAGTCATCCTTAAACCAGCAGTCTTGCGTAGTGCAAGAGTCAAACTATGACAGCTCCAGTAACTTTCATCCCTCTCCCAGAACCTCTGTAACTCTTAATAGGTGGTCCGGCATCTACCAGGCATCTGTACAACTGAGAGGTCTGTTTCCCCTCTCCCCAGGGGACCTATAGTCAGTTTTGGGCCTTACAGGCTATACTGCGGTACTTTACTTAAAAACTCTTTGTAATCCCCTAAACCAGGTCACACTGGCAAGTATTTATAGAATTGGGATTTCTGTAGTTAATATTCTTCTGAAGGTTCTTGAAAGGATTTTACAAAGCCAGTCTTCCAGATGTGCCTAACTCTGGATATGCCAATGTGACCCAAATCCAAGAACCACTTCAATTTGGCATGTCCTATCAATCGGATCAGTTTCCCCAACAGTCCAGCACCACTGTAGTTGCCTGGGGTAAAGTGGCTTGTATGAGGCTAAGAAAGTGCATTCAACATCACTAATTTATAAATTCAGGAATTGTAATCCACATTGGCAGGCCATCCCTATTCCCAGTGTATAGCCGGACATTAAAAACAGCCAGTTTTGCATCACAATATTATAAATGTACATCCGCCATCCCGAGGCCTCCCTCGTACTATGAGTGAGTGCATTTGTCAAATGCTACTCTTGGTGTATTATGTGTCCACAGGAACGCACAAGGGTGTGCTGAGTGATAGCAATAATGATATCTCTGAAGGACAGATGGCAGCCTAAGATCCCAAGTTTCGTTACACCACTGATTCCAGTTCTGTGCAGTGCTACCTCCATTTGAGAGGGTATATTAAAGACTAGCACCAGTTAACAACTAGGCAGGATATTACACCGGACCTAAGTATTATTTCCATCAAACACGTGCCTCACTACTTAGGTTATTTGATAAACAGTAGCAGGCTAACCACATTTAACAATATGCGTTGTCCCTGCCTCCTCCCTAATCGAAACCCTGCCTCATTCCATCCTTCTGAATCCAGACTGCTAATTGTTCAATAAAAGGGTAAATAATAAAGTAGCAGGAAGACACCCCTGGCACATGCTGTGATCGAATCTCCCACCCCTATTCCCACTCCTATGTGGATCGGGGATACAATACACCATTCACACAAACCTGTGCAACTGGCTAACTATATAGAAGCTCAACATATTTTATAAAGTTGTCCCCTATTTTTTTTTGCTTCAGCAACCCAAAACAAGTAGGACTAGTTTAAGGTATCAATGGTTTTCCAAGAGTCAATAAGGACAATGTCCGCTGATTCCAAGAGTGACTGTGCCTGGTCTCCTCCTGGTCATAAATCCATTTTGGTCCATACAGACCAGAGATGTGATGACGGTAATTATTCAATTGTCTAGGGCCTTGGTCAGAATCTTTGCTTAAGCATTTATAAGGGATATATGTGAGATGGTATGACCTGCACCTATCTAGTGAGCGACCAGCTTTCAGGATTATTACAACTGTTACCTCTCTCCAATCAGCAAGCAAATGCCCTGGTATGAACTACATCCTCTTCCACTTCCAAAAGATGAGGTAGTGTGGAGGAGGAGAGCTTATTCCACATGTACGCCGTGAAGTTGTTAGGGCGTGGTATCTTACCAGTGTTTAAACCCTTTAGGGGCTATAACTCCTTTAGTGTGTCTCCACATTTCCTGTGCCCAGCTCCTGTCTCTAACTATTACTAACTCGACCAGTGCATTCTCAGATATCCCACGAAGGTGGATCTAGACTCATGTCACACTATAATGTTGAGTCCAAGAAGTGGTTCAGGTAAAAGTAGGTACAATGAACCACTGAGAAGTACCTGTCGTGGGCTATTTATATGTGAGTACTGAAGTTTACTCTATGTGTACTGTGGGGTTATTCTGGCTTAACAACAACTACAAACTGTTGTGTAGCCATTTTAGTTATAGCTCCATGCACGTTAATTTAATACACTAGGCCGCTGTGCACTTTGACCTAGATATATTTTATTCGGCTTCGCATTATTTTTACAATAACCAGTTTTACGGTCTTGTTTTATTTTCATCTATCTAACTGTTTTTGCTTAGCCTAGCACTGTGTTCTCAAACAAGACATTCTTGATCACTTTGTGCTTCAATCAAGGCTACAGTTTGGTACATTGCCGGTGAACGTGGTAGAAGTTTAGTCTCCAACATACGTAGAAAATACACATCCTTACGTAGGGACATTTTCTTTGTGTTATTATAAAAACACTTCCTAGTCCTATTACACGTTAAGAGGGAGATTCCAGCCAGGGAAACACAACTGTATGCTGATTGCTGAATGCTTCGCTGCAGATGCTAACGCAGACTACAGGCCTTTGCTCAGGTATGAGGGTCGATGTCCTCTTGGGGGAACCTGAAATGCAGAATTAGAGCTTAACATGCTGTGCTCAGATTATGACTTAGAAAGGAAATAGTCCATAAATTCTAGTGACAATATGATAGCGTTATTTTTGTGTTTCACTCTCCTGGTCTCCATTTTAATATTGTCATGTTGTGTCGTCCTGGTTATTGCTGCTCACGCTTTGCTATCTAAGATGCAGTCATATTATTAAACCAATCATTAGAACATATACTGCTTCTGTTTGTCATTTATGTATGAGACCGAACTGTGACTGAGAGAACCGGATGCGACCTGAGTGACCACGACTTCCCTGAGAAGCCTAATATGTCATGCGCTCGGCTGCCCATTCATCCCTATCTTTTGGTAGAGATGAGGCATTGCTAGTTAGCTGGAGCAAAACCCGGATTTAGAGCGAAAGGTGTCAACCACAGTGGGTCAGACTCAGTCTCCCACCCCCTGGACGATCTTGCTGCTCAAAATCCAGTAGTCTCATTAGAATAATGAGAGCCTATGCGACAAGGCGCCGCCAACGTTTGGTCAGGCTCTAATTTTTAGGTCCTCCTGAGTATCTCTGTCTCATTATATATAATGACACCTCAATGCCGTATGCGGAGACGTCCGTGGTGCCGAGGATTTCCACCACAGCTGTGTAGGTAATCCTACTACAACTGGCGGTTGTTCAAGCTTGAACTTTAAAAGGAAACCCCATTTTGGTGTGCCTTCTCTGAACTCAGTCTTACTATCATGGCGAATCCCCAACAGGTACAAATAGCTGTTAATATGAGACAACCTCTCACAGCACACTTACTAGCAAATTGCCTAACGGCCCAGGGAGGTCCAGTCACATTCGTGGTGGACGCCCATGCAGCTTATAGAACAGAACTTTCTTACTCTTGGGTCACATTTACAGCAGTTGATGGGAACACAAATACGTTTCACCAATATACACCTGCAAATGTGCCTGGACAATACAGAGCATACGCATATTTAGAGATACCTCTATCTTAGCAAGGACATAATTGGCTTGATGGCGCCCTACCCTACACAATATTACCAGTAAGGTTAGGCCCACTAAGTAATGACAGTCCTACCTGGCCTTTATTGGCCACCTATACACCACATCCTGCGGTTGCAAACTAAGCAGTAGCTGAGGTTCGTCGCTTATATATTGAATTAATAGCAATATATAGGCGATTAGTACAATCTGTGATGCAAACACTAAATACAAACCCAGCGCGTGCTGCTCCAGCACATCCACATGCAGTAACGCCAGGTATAAATCCTGCGACTGTACAATCTATTATGGGTAAAGTACCCACCAAACGAGAAGAAACTCCGTTTTGGTAAGCACAGAAAATTAATACGCTGGAGACAGTGTCTCCCCATACGGGACCTCAGGATAAACATAGAATACTAACGATGTGCTTGCCTTTTGGGATGGTCCCTACAGTAGAAAACTAATACTCGGGGCACGGTATTCGCCGCGCTCTACACAACCGCACACAGTACACCGACACTTGCCAATTTACCGGAAGTGTTGAAACAAATTCAGGATGAATATGGGGCAGCCCCGGCCCTAGATTTGGGGATGCAATTGATGGGCAATTTTGCCACAGTATCCTCAATCATTTTAAGTAATCTTAAAGGGGAAGCAGTCGCGCATGTGGCTTCGAGACGTTCCACAACAGGAACAAGAACGAGAGCTGCCTAAAATAATAGCAGAGACCTATCTCTATCGGTCGAGATACCTTAGGGACCAGACCACAAAAACCTCAATTTCAGGATAAATCAAACAATGATACCACCAAGCAAGCACCTGAGGGTAATAAGAAACGCTGGGATAAAAAGCAACAAACTCCTAAGAAAGAGAGGGGAGAATCTCCGCATATGGAGATCCCACAAAATAGGTATAATCTCAGAAACAGAGATAATATAAAAACGCCTGATAGATATCAATATACTGATACACGCCAATCTCGTTCCTTCCAGGACTCATCAGAAAAAAGAAATGAGAGGGGTGGGCGATCAGAGCGAAGAACAGAGTACGTGAAACCAAGACAGGAATCACAACGCTCTTCGGAGGTTTCTGTTAAAAAGGAAGAGAAATCCGCCCAACAAAAACAACTATTTAAAAAGAAAAAAGTGGCAGCAGTCGCAGTCCGACATGCCACACAGGAAGAGGGTCCTCTTGAAGAACAAGAATTGGGCTCTAGCCTGGCTACACAACGCGGCAGAGATCACAATAGTTCGCTGGAATCTTCTAGAGCATCTGGAGGTGAAAGCAACTGATGACTTTATGCAAGTAGAAATTGCAGACATGAGTGTCTCCACGCCTGATAGGGTGTACAAAGTAACGCTACAGTTAGGAGACATTGAATGCACAATAGACGCAATTTTTTGGGATCGCATAGTTAAAGTATATGAGGTCTTGTTGGCCGAACAAAATTGGCCGCCTGACTTTGTCCGTACCTGCCCATATGGAGAAGATGTCATTAAGCCTTCCTTCTCGTCCCTTGTTCCAGAGTAACTCGCTGAATCCTATTCCATTGAATGGGCTTTAGCATAAGCACCTGCATTATACAGAAATCACGAAGGATGGGATAAAGAATCCCCCTACCATGTAATTCCAATTAAAAGTGAACCTCAGCCACAACCACAGTATCCTATAAAACATGAAGCAAAAGCACCAGTGAGAGAAATACTAACGCAAATAGAGTACCAGGGTGTGATTGAACCCTGTGTCTCACCAATGAATAACCCATTATTCCCCGTAGCTAAACCAGACCATTCATACAGAATAGTCTTAGACTACAGACATTTAAACAGTCATACACTTACCTATGCTATCCAAAATTCGCATAGCACAGCACTAATGAGCAACATAGTGCGTAAAAAATACAAAACAACACTAGACATTTCCAATGGGTTTTTCTGCCAGAATATAGCGCCTGAGAGTAGAGACTTAACAAGTTTCAGTGCACTAGGCTCCCAGAACAAAATTCTGTTGTTTACCATCAGGGGTATAAGAACAGCCCAGGACTGTTCGCAGCTCGTGTCACTGCTATATTGCACGAGACTGACCCTGAAGCATTGTCCTATGTGGATGATCTATATCTCACGGATGATGAACTACTACAACATTTAAGACAGGTAGCCCGCATTGTTGTAGTGTTTGCCTAATTTGGCTACAAATTTAACTTAAAAAATACAAAAATAGCCTTCCTCAGCGTCCTGTTCCTAGGATATGAGCTGTCAAGTGAAGAGAAGAGCCTAGCGCCACAATTCTTAGAGAAGTGTGCACAGTTACAACCACCGAATACGATTAAAAAACTCCAATCATTATTGGGTTTCTTAAAATTTTGGCAGAACGTACATTCCAGATTATACTACACGCATAAAACCTTTATATGACTTAATACATCCCGATTTTTCAAGTAAATTCTGGACAATTGAACATACATGCATTCTTCAAGAGTTTCAGACAGACATGCTTGCAGCACAAGATTTACATACAAGGGACAACAAAACATATTTGGTCATCAGAGTAATAGCTGGGGCCATCGGTTTCACCTATGTGACGTTTAATGAAGGTGAGACAGTCCCAATAGCATACAAATCGCATTTGTACTAAGCAGCAGAACAACGCTTTGCTCCCACAGAGAAAATTCTCACTGCTGTACAGATTGCTGTCATTAAAGAAAGACCTCTTGCCCAAGGAAAACACATTATTGTCGTTTCTCCAATCCCAGCCCTAGAGGCTGTTACAAAAGCTAGTTTTCCAAAAGCAAAAGCATTACATCCACGTTGGATACAATGGGCTACATCTTTGACAGCCACTGATGTAGACTACATTTTTGACCCAAGCTACAAACTCAGGAATTTCTACAATATGAAATATAATAACCAGTTCCTGCAAATACTTTGCCTATTGGTCAATATCATAGAGTCATGTACACCGATGGCTCTGCACAACCTGCAATTGGGACTACACATCAATATTCTGCTGCTTGCGCAGTCGTAAGTGGCTATATGGAGGGCGATAAATTTTGTCCTCTACATACCTTTACACAAACCCTAGGGGATTGTATAGCACAATTGGCTGAGCTAAAAGCTCTGCTGATGGCATTGGAACACACACAAATCCAGTGCAGCCTACGCTGATTGTTTGTGATTCATATTACTGTGTCCAGTCCTTTAATGAATACCTGCATTATTGGCGCCAGAATGGGTTCAGAGATTCCAAAGTCAACACCATTAAACACAGACTACTGTGGGGGAAGGTAGCTGACCTGAAAGAGACGCTACCGAATGTCCATGTTGTACACACACTTGGACACCAGCGCGTTGGAATACATGTTGCTGGAAATACATTGGCTGATGAAGCCGCAAAGTCAGCAGTGGCAGTAGCCACTGTAGCTGCAGTGACTCGCTCGAGTTCCAAACCGGACACAGACATTTGGGCTACCGTGAAAGCTACGGCTAACGGTACGCCCCATCCAAAAGGATTTCCTAACAAATATCATTACTGTATGGGAGGTATGCTGAACGCTGAAGTTAAGATACCAGGCATAGGTGTACGAGACATCCCTAACAAAGACATAAGACCACAATTGATTAAAGCAGCGCATGAAGGGGTGGCATCTGCCCATGCTGGTGTGGCGGCTACAATTTCGATCTTGCAGGCCCGTTACTGGTGGCCAGGTCTCTACAAAGAGACTAAGCAGTATGTCCTTTGTTGTGACATCTGTCAACAAATACAAATTTCCACTGCCAAGCGCCCGCCGCAGACACCCCCTCTTAATTTCAAACAAACCATTACAATGTGTGTACTTGGACCACTGTGGTCCCTTAATACCTGATAGTGCATACAAATACATTTTAGTCACTGTTGATTCATGCTCCAGATTTGTATCGGTGTGGCCACAATGCTCGGCTGACGCTCGGACTGTTATTAAAGATTTGCGAGTCTTTATCAGTACATATGCAGTTGCAGCTTTCCATTCGGACCAGGGCCCTGCTTTCGCCTTAAGGGCATTCAGGGATGCCATGGCTTCATTGGGGGTCCAACTCCAGTACTCGTCTCCATTTCATCCCAAGGGAAATAGTGTAGTGGAGCGATTAAACCGTGATTTAATGCAATCCTTAACAGCCAGAGTCTTAGGTACGGGTCGTAGCTGGCTTAGCACTAAATAATCTGCCTAGAAGGTCCCTGGGGGGTCGTACTTCATATGAGTGCCTGTTCGGAACTCAAATGTATGTTCCGGATCTTGATGGTCCTGGCGTGGAGACAGCAGAAACACCTTTTGACATAAATGAACGTGTCACTGTCTTACAGGAATTGCAACAGTTCTGTGATGATAATTCTTTCAAAAGTGCTGCCTCCACAGGAATTAAGGATGTGCCTGTAACATCTACCGGCTGCATTCCCAGAGTTGGGGATCTTGTATGTGGAAAAAGTCGCAGTAAAAAAGGAATTTGGCCCTTCTTATCGAGCACCAGTCCCTGTACTAGGGATACATGGTACCAGAACTGTTATTCTACCACCGTTGGCAGGTGCCAAAGAAAATCGTTTTGTCTCTATTGACAATGTCAAACTGCACCATGTGGCTGATCCTGCACAGTCGACCAAGAGGAACATCCAGTAGTTCCCGAATCCCTCTCACTACTGGCGAAGAAGTTCCTCTACAAGTTGTTTACACCAACACTGACACCTCTCCGAGCATGGGGAGGGTGGAAGATGATCTTGCATTAGTTCCACTAACGTCAACTAATTTAGAAACATTTGACCAAGTCAACTCGACTTCAAGCCAAACGGATGGTGCCATCTACAGTGTGCCACCACAGGAAACACCAACTCCACCACTAACAACGGCTCCGCCATTTGCACGAACTGCCTCTGGTTATTTTGCCGACTTCAACAATGATTTCTCAGACTCATTCGCCTCTTCGACAGCTGATTTGTCAAGTACACGTAAGCTAATAAACTGGCTTAAAAGAAACCTATTTTATTTTTCCATGGAATTATCTATGGCTCTCTTTGACTGTCCTAGCCTTTCTACTTTGGATTGGTTTTGTCATTAACTTTTTCTTGTTGATACATGGTCATTTTTTTACCTGAAAGATCGACAGTTGAACTGGTGGAACAGGTTTTGAAACCACATTTTTCTTCACATAAAGTGCGAAGAGACTTATCCTTTGTGAACATTTCCGCAGTGCCAATTCCTGATAGGACTGTTTAGGACAAAGTAATGTTTGATATATATGGTCCCACGGAAGTTCTTCAAATACCGTATGTGTTCAAATTATCAATGAATGATATAGTGATACCAGGCATTGTTTCTGATGATTGGGATGTGAAAACTGTTGATTCTATGATGACTGAATTACAATATTATACTGTCTTTGAAAACAAAGATGTTTACCAATTTAACGAAAATTATGGTGATATGTTTTGTTATAATTACAATGGGCACCATTTCATACATAGAGCGAGCAGTCCCAAAACTGTATTTAATTACACGCAATGGGAACATTACCCAACTCCACCGCAAGGGAGTTCCAAAACATAATCTGAAAAGTTCGCATATTTTTCTGGGCACAATCAAAAGTATGTTTAGTCATATTATTTTAAGGTACCACCCACTAAAGATATACACATGTTATTGACCAATACGAAATGTATATATTCGGAATCCTTTGTTTCCTGGTTATCAATAGAAGGCTATGAATATTGGTCCAAAACAATTGATCTGAAAAGTGCCTGGGGAACAAAAAATTGGAAAATTAAGGGAAAGGAAACATTGTTTAGAGCATGCCTCATCCCTGTCCAAATGATCTTTTTAAATGAAACAGTGCAACAAACAAGTTGTTTAGGGTTAGCAACAATTAGGGAATTAAACACGCCTACTATACCTGCCCCCGCAAAATTTTATAAATGGCAAAAATATACGAATGCAACTGAAGATGAGCTCGATCAGTGGGTCCATAATGGTACGTTTAATGCTTCACTGACACGTCCAGGCGGGTGGTTATTGTGGCCAATAGATACCAATGTGTGTCATCAACGTTTTATTAACTCCTCGGGTTTAGGACGAGTAGGCCAGACCCTCGCTATATATCACCAGAGCATGCAGAAATAATTACAACGTATAGTGTGGGAAAATTACGCCAACAGTGGCTAAAATCATCCTCACTGAACGCGGTTAGAGAACACCTCAATCTCCTGTCTAACTCCACTGACTTACAAGATTTCTTGTCAGTCCCTAGAGCACCATGTAAGAAGTGTTTTTTATATGCAGTATATAATGAGGTTTGTAAACTTTCCCAACAAGATGCTGCAGCCCGGTTAAGGCAAATAGACCAGGAAAATTAAAAAAAGGTATTAGCTGTTGTGGATAATGGGATTAACACCTTGTCCGACTGGATATATACCATCAATAATATTGTCTCTTCTGCTATAGACATTATACAATCCGATATGTCTTCCTTACACCATGGACAGAGTCAGATCAGGTCCATTATGCAGTTGGGTTGGACGCTTCAAACATTGAAGGCGGGTCGCGTTCCATGGCAGCACGTCAGTGCAAGGGAGATATTTTCTTCTTTCAATCTAACTCGACAACAACAACAAATGGCTAAAAAGGAAGCGACTTATGTTATGCTTAACATCGAGAAATTAGAAAAGTTGCCTTTTACTGTGGCCGAAATACCATCAGCTGAGTGGTTAATACATGGGGTTATTACTCTGCCTATTTCCACACTACAATTCACCTCCTGTTTAAAACACATTCCGGTAGGCAGATATGAAAAGTTGGGAGATAGTTACATCCATGAGGTGTGGGAGCTTCCCTTCTCATACAAATGCTTCAATGGCATGAAAGAGGTCTTTCTTAGCGGTAGTGAATGTGAGACTTCAGTCAGCCATTCGATGATTTGTAAGCAGCTGTCCTTGCATGGGGCGTGTAACGCCTCGGCTGCAAACTTGGCTTGTTCTCTGAAGGGAGTCCCAGTCCCTTTGATTAGACCCACGTTCCAGGTACTTTCAAACGGCAGCTACGGCCTTCTCAATAGTGAAGGCTGTTGTGGCTTGCGGGCCGGAATAGTTTACGTTGTTTCGGTCTCTAAGGTTGTTACATGCTGCGGGAACGTACTGTTTCCCCCCACTAAATTTAAGGAGGTAGCTGATATTTGGCCTCACATTGCTACTTCAAATGTGAATTTTGACAAGTTGAGTAGACTCAAGGCTTTACTGTTTCAAAAGCATGTGGCCCTTACATCTGCGTGTGAGACCTACGCACTTCAAGTGGCAAGTTCATCAGCAGAAATACAGTCCCTGTTAAATATGAACTTTTCGAGACACTTCGGTGAACTCGTGGGACGAATATTTAATGCGTCCAGCACGACTGGGATAGCACATTTTTTCAAAGCCGTTGGTTCTGGTTTCGTTCACACCTTCTCCTCCATATTCGGTTTGATACCTTCAGCTATCCACTCAATTTTCTGTAGTTTTGGGGGATTTCCGATAACTTTGGCTTTATTAGCTAGCATCCTGCTGTTGCTGTTGTTTATGCGCAATGGCTGTCCCGCCGCAACAAGGAGAAATGACGGCGCTCCCATCAGCACAGCTGTGTCGTGAGCGTATGATGCAGCATTTTGGAGCAACACTCCTGGAGCAATTGGAGTGTGACTGGTCTTTGTTATTCAGACCGGTTCTGTATTGTGTGCAGCCTGTGTTTCGGTGCCTCTGGTGCTCTTTTGAACATGCACTGGAAGTTTGTCTTTCACAGCAGCACCCCCCAGCAAAAGATGCTGATCTGTTAATGTTCTCACTGAGGGTTCATTACCAGACATGCGCACTGAGGTTGCGTTTGCTACGTGAAGCTAATTATGAGTTACCCTTCCTGGAGGACGTTGCAAACAACTCTTCAATGGGCACGCCACGGGATGCCGCTTTGGTTAACACTGGGGCTATGGAACACACTTGCTCCTTGATCATTTTTGGCACGGACTTTCCAGTTCTGACACCTGCCGAAGTGGAAGATCTCCTGTTCTCCATGGCTCGTACTTAGTTTGGAACTTTTTTTAATTGACATGTCTTTTGAATTCGGTTATACGTCATATGCTGATGTTTTACATTGCCACGTAGTATGCTTGTGTGTCCTTTTAACTTGTCAAAATTGACCTGGTTTATATATATCTTAGGTTGAGCTTTTTAGTAATGAAATTTTAGTTTTGGCTTTGAACCACTTTCAACCGACAAGGGGAGGGTGTTGTGTAGCCATTTTAGTTATAGCTCCATGCATGTTAGTTTAATACACTAGGCCGCTGTGCACTTTGACCTAGATATATTTTATTCGGCTTCGCATTGTTATTTTTACAATAACCAGTTTTACGGTCTTGTTTTATTTTCATCTAACTGTTTTTGCTTAGCCTAGCACTGTGTTCTCAAACAAGACATTCTTGATCACTTTGTGCTTCAGTCAAGGCTACAGTTTGGTACATTGCCGGTGAATGTTGTAGAAGTTTAGTCTCCAACATTGATAGAAAATACACATCCATACGTAGGGACATTTTCTTAGAACATCAGCTGTGTTATTATAAAAACTCTTCCTAGTCCTATTACACGTTAAGAGGAAGATTCCAGCCAGGGAACCACGACTGTATGCTGATTGCTGAATGCTTCGCTGCAGATGCTAACACAGGCTACAGGCCTTTGCTCAGGAATGAGGGTTGATGTCCTCCCGGGGGAACCTGAAAGGCAGAATTAGAGCTTAACATGCTGTGCTCAGATTATGACTTGGAAAGGAAATAGTCCATAAATTCTAGTGACAATATAATAGCGTTATTTTTGTGTTTCACTCTCCTAGTCACCATTTTAATATTGTCATGTTGTGTCGTCCTGGTTATTGCAGCCCACACTTTGCTATCTAAGATGCAGTCATTTTATTAAACCAATCATTAGAACATATACTGCTTCTGTTTGTCATTTATGTGCGAGACCGAATTGTGAATGAGAGAACCGGATGCGACCTGAGTGACTACGACTACCCTGAGAAGCCTAATAGGTCATGCGCTCGGCTGCCCATTCATCCCTATCTTTTGGTAGAGATGAGGCACTGCTAGTTAGCCAGAGCAAAACCCGGATTTAAAGCAACAGGTGTCACCCACAGTGGGTCAGACTCAGTCTCCCACCCCGTGGACAATCTTGCTGCTCAAAATCCATTAGTCTCATTAGACTAATGAGAGCCTATGCGACAAAACAACATTAAAACAATACTCTCACTCCACAACTGCATATCACCAGTCGCATCTGTCAACCTTCGTTTTAAATATATTACGAGTAACCTACTCTATATTAACTAGCACCTTGTGTGTACTGGGTAAGGTGCAGTATTCGCAGAATGTGTGTTTGCCACCCCACACTGGATTGTTGCTGGTTTCATCCTCAACTGGTAGGCCTGTTCTATTCTTTGGTTTGGCCATCATGCCCAAAACAATGATGTTGTCTGCACAATTCTTCCCCCAGATTCATCAACCCTAATTATTGCATTTATTATCATCTTCAGGAGTTGTCATCCCTGCAAGCTGCACATCCATAGTTTCAGACATATCCTTCTCTCCCTCCGATTGATTGCTATGTTCCTACAGTTGTGGCAATACATCGGCTGTGCAATGGCTCAGGTAATGGTCTTATCATTGCTCCTTCACTTGCACCAGTGGGCTGAGGCGCTAATGATCCATGAAGCCAGTGGGGGTGCTCATCAGTGGTATCCTGGGATGGAATGGAATGTTCCTTAACCAATGACCAGCCTGCTTCATAGTCCTCCAAAAGTATGTTTTCTGTACACAAGTTACTTTAAGTTTGGCTGGATATGCAAATTTGTAATCTAACTGAGTGGCACTCATCTTTGGTTTCACCCCTGAAATGGTTTCTGTTGCTGCATTCGCTTAGTGCTGTAAAGAACATTATCTAATGGGAATCAAAGCTGACATTACCCTTGAGCCTGGCCACCCATAGTATACTAACAGTCTACATAGGTTACCAATCTTGCTATGATAGCTGTTGGGGGTGTGCCTGGTGGCAGTGTTGGCTTCCGGGCTCTGTGTGCTTGTTCCACCACTAAGCAGAACAATAGCTCTAGTATGGGGACCCATTTTTCTAACAATTCACAAAGAAATTTTGCGAGGCTGCTACCCCTGGCTCTCTGTGGAACCCCCACAATAAGAATGTTATTCTTCCTGGCCCAGTCCTCCGCATCCTCCATCTGTTCAGCCACGTGTTTCGTTGTTTTTTTCAGCTTGCCAACCCCTGCACAAAAAATGGCTACAGTGTCTTCTAGCTCAGAAATGCAGTCTTTTGTGTTCGTCATCCCATCTGAACCACATGGAGGTCTTATCGCAGCAGGCTAATATCAAAAACCACCTCACCTATTTTGTTTTATAGCACCACTCTACATGCCTGAATCCCCTGTAGTGTAGGCTTTGTTGCAGTCTTCGGATCCACAGGTTTCCTCTGTAGCATTGATGGTTCGGTTTGTGAGCCTGGCAGATGACCCTACACAGTCTTGGTTTATCTGTTCATTTAGTTTTATTGCTGGGGTTTAGAGCACTCATCTCTCTCCTTCCGCATAATGCAGAAGATACCAAGGGTGGAATGATCGGCTATGTGGCATCCGCAATCGCAGAGCATCCACTGGATCAGGGCCCTAGGTCATAACACCACAGCTCAGAATAGTGACAGATGTACAGCATCCAAGTTGTTATATAAAGTTGACTCTGGATGTCCATGAGATTGTGAAGCCCTTATTTTCCCACCCTCAGAGCCTTTGGGGTCTTTTATCATGTTGTCCCGTCTCAAGTCTGTTTTAATGGCAGCCCGCATGCACACCTTGTGGCATAATCCTTCAGTATGGTACCCAGTATGAGCAGCTGCTTTCGAGGGGAGGGGAAGATGTTGGCCTCTCACCCTTGGTCACTACTCTTGCAGTTTTGCCAAAGACAACTCCC
Source organism: Pleurodeles waltl (assembly GCF_031143425.1). Classification (NCBI taxonomy): domain Eukaryota; kingdom Metazoa; phylum Chordata; class Amphibia; order Caudata; family Salamandridae; genus Pleurodeles; species Pleurodeles waltl. The sequence continues at coordinate 966,389,523 of NC_090445.1, forward strand.
AGGTTAAAGGGTGATGGAGCAGGTGGGATTTCCCGGGCAACATGTGGCCCAGAATTCTAGCGGCAGGTGGACATGTCTTGATTTTCACTTTCACTCCTGTCGGTCACAGACGCGTAATACTAAATTTGTCCTCTGTCAGCCGCCCCCTCCAACAGCTCTAGGTCTGCCTCAGCCCAGATCACTCCTCCAGTGTTGATGCTGCCTGCTCAAAATCTTGCAGTGTGTTGGTTGTTCCACGGCTCGCCAGCTTACAGGCAGTGGCTTGCACTCCTCTCTGCCTTATTACCACTGCAGATAACAGTGGCCTCACACCACCACTCATCTGCAGCTGTTTCTCCCGTCCCACCATTTCCTCCTCGAGTCCGAGAGGCAGTAAGGGCCTGCATAAAGGTCTGCTGTCTCTACAGGGCTTCCTCGCTCTGTAGATTGGTATCAGGCAATATAGTGCCACACAATCGGGACATAAATCGTATCCCAGCAACAAGATATCTTCAGGATTGTGCGGGGCTTTGGCAGAACAACAATTCTGTGCTGTCATTCGGCCATCTTGCTCTAAACATGCTACCTTGAATGAAAAATGTAGGTGTTAAATATCAAAAAGGCTGCAGCATCTATTAGGAGCCTTATTATTAACGATTTGCTACACAAAGTTCAAACTAAAAGTAGCAGCGCTAGAGAATTTTGTGTGGTAAAGCATACACAACCACTGTGGTTGTGGTGTTGCTAATAGCGGTTGTCGTAGTAGTAATGGTGGTAACTTCTTGTGCTGGAGTCAGGAAAAAAATATTTTTTTTTAAAACTGTTTCCAAACCATGTATCAGATAAAGAAATGAATTTGTAGTCAATGAGTACATTTTCCAATTTAAAACAGCCCCTCATGCATTGTAATGAAAACACTCTATGGAAGGTAGAAAGAAATATAAAACAACCAACACCGTAAGGTGAAGAATTAATAGTCCACACATCACAGCCAAAGCTCACTATGTATATTTTAAAGAACTGATAACAATAGGTCGACCCAACAGCTGCACTGTTATACCTGACCTAAAAATGTGACAAGGTTCAGCTTTAGTATTTTGGACTGGAATTAGATTTCGGCAGAGGGCTTACTCCATCACAACGGTGATGGATATCCTATCCGCCGAAATCTAAATACCATAGGAAACAAATAAGGCCCTTTGTGTGCCTGTCCAAATAAGAAGTATCACTAGTCCTCAACAGACTGTTGACTAGTGCAAACTCAATCATAGAGGCTAGGAGACTGCAGAGTCATCATTCTTAGCTATAATATAGTGAGTATTAATCATGTCAAAGAAAGTATCATACTTAGAGCTCCCAGCTTCACTCTCAACAAAGAAAAAATATCTTGCCATCTCAGATATCAGGTACGACAGCCAGGAAAATAGGTTATGCCTCCCATCCAGGGCCTTGGCTTTGCCACTAATGATCTTAGATATGCCTTTCACAATGTCCACATATGCCAGAGTATACAGGATACTTTAAATTGCCACTGAAGAGCAGATAAATTAAAGTGATAAACACTTCAGCTCACACACTGTCACCCTAGCATATTATTTCCATTCATGGGTGTTTAACAGTGCCCCTGGGGACTGTGGTCAGGATAAGGGCGATAATAAAGAGAAAATTGCACTGGGCAGCCAGGCCTCATAAGGAGCAAATCGTACCAAAATGATCTTTGTCTTTAATCCTGCCCTCATAGGGGAGGTCATAGTTATTGCTTCTAGGCCCCCATAACTAGCAGTTCTTTGGGATAACACTGGCCAGGGTCAGGACCTGCTGCAGGCCAAGGCAAGTCTGAAGGGCAGGTAGGCATGAGGACGGCCCAGCAGCAGACATTTGTCAAGGATAATGTAAACTAAGACCTAATGGTAGCATGTGGTTAGCGCACACAAACACACACTACAACAAAACAGTGGCAGAGAATGGAGGGAGACTTTTATTCCAATGCACAGCTGGAGAAAGAGGCAACCACTGCTGTGTCAGAGGACTGAGAATAACAGAATCCTGAGAGAGGCAGATACGTGACCTCTGGGATATGACTTTGCGTTATCTGTCATGAATGGGGCTTATGAGCATCCCTAGCTGAAGAGAAAATTGATTACACAAACTACTATTTGGCTTTATCATTCTGCATCTATCTCTGGTCAAAACTAAAGTACCTGAGAGCCAAGTGTTTTAGTTATTGTTAGGTTTGTGGGAGGTTTTATTAAGCTCTCCCATTCCAACACTGTGCTCTTCATACTGAAAACCCACAATTCATATCAAATGTACTGCTCTCTTGGTTAACCTTCAACATCCTTGCCGCAAACCTGAGATGTGGAAAGAGGTTTGTGGTACAAACTACAATCATCTAGCGGCAATCACTAGAAGGCATCGACAGGGTAATTATATGAGAGGCAGTGGCGTAGCTGGTGTGTCATGGGCCCTAAAGCAAGGACAGAAATGGGCCTTTGGCTGGTGTTTGAACTGTGAAATGCAACACTAATCAGGGTTCAGTGGGTCCCTCATGCCTCCGGGCACCGGTGCCACTGCATCAGTTACACCAATGGAACCTACCGCTGATGAGAAAGAGGAAAGAAGATCTCTGATGCTAATGACAAGGGATGGAGCCTTGCACTGGACCGATCCCTTTCATCCAATTAAAACACAATGGCTAGAGGGTGTGGACAGGCTGATGAAATGTGAATAAGTGATACATAAAAAAGAGATATTCAACTATGTGTGAAAAGATTTGGGATAAATAGAACCAAAACCAGAGTGAGATGGCAGGTGGAGGTAAGGGGTCTACATAGAGCACCTCTAAACAGATTGCTTCCTAATAGCCCTAACCCAAAGGCCAATACGAAGCTTCTCACAATGTCAATTCCTGATAAAGTGACTACTGCTGTCGAATTATTAAATAGCTGCTTAACATTTCTAAGTGTAAATGTGCTTGCCCTACATCTTGAGTCATCGATTCAGTGGCCGACAGAAGAATGGTGATATGGGATGCATTCAGAGGACATTTAGATTGAATATAAACTCCTGAAAAATACTGTTTTACAAAAAAACCTGGGTTTTGACTTATGGAATTGAATCCTCTGAATAACTTAGGAGCGCCATTTCACAATGCTCACCACTGCCAGAGCACCTCGAATTTTTCAGGATAAAAATAACAACGATGTCAGCTACATTTTGTCCATTCTGGTGCCAATCAAAAGCATACAACCTTTTCGGTGCACACAAAATGCAAAAATGTGCATCTCCAAACATACTTAATGCCTTTTGGGAAAACAAACTAAAGAACAGTGTAAACTGGAACTAAAAGTCTGTCCTTAATGAACACGATATATAATAAAATGAGTTTCCCACGTGAAAATTGCCGAGAGCTGCAAAACCGGCGGGGTGGATTTTATGACCAAACCATACTAGTGCATAAAGGTAATGTAACTTTATCTCGGGGAGAAACAACTCTCACAACCGGTGTAGGATGCGTTATTTGATGGCTACCATACCTGGAGGTCCCACCCACTGGGCTGTCACATCCCCGGGTATGGAAAAGGTATTTGATGCCCCAAGGTGGGATTATCTACTCGTTGTACTGAAAGAGATGGGAACCGGTGAGGAAAAATAACTTAGATTTGAATGCTGTAAGATCGAGGGGGCTGTGGATACTATGTTATACATAGAAATGTAATTTAAAGACACTTTGCATGCTTAATACAAGTTTTTGATATGCATCATTACTGGTTAGCTATAGACTGTTTTCCACTGTTAAGAAAACAATTAAAAAAAAAAAAACGTTGAAAGAAATTGATTACCATTTGTAATCACACATTTGTAATGGGCGGGTAATAGCAAATCAAAAGTCATAGGAAAGCAGCACATGCCTGGGCTGCCCATCATTAGACATCATTTTTGCTCTGGCAATGCAACAACTGACTTGTCCTCCAGGAAGAGAAAGGTTTAGCGCATGTATAACTGGCACAGCAGACCATATTGCTGTATGTAGATAATGTTCTTCTTTACATCAAAATCTAACCATGGAAGAACTCCGACGCCGTGGCTGTTTCTGGTGTCCGGGTGCACAGGAGTAAGTATGGTCTATTCCCCCTTGAAAATTCTGACCTGTGAGGTTCCACAGGAATAACCAGGGATAGCGCGGTGGTGAGCTGTGGGAGGGTTTACTTTATAACTTAGTTTGTGCAGTATATCCAGATTAGTTAGATGCCTGATAAGTGGAGAATGGACTTATGTGCTCTGAAATGTGGCCAAGTTAGAGGAAGATCAGTAGCATACATTTATGTCCTGAGATAACAAGATACTTCTTCTCAGAAGCATACAGCAGTGCTGACATTGGACATCCAAGTGTTTGAGTTAAGACTACATTCCGTTAGCTGCTAGACCTTTGGAGTCAGCACAGTATCACCACTGTTAATAGGTGTACAACTCAGACTGAGCGCCTGCGGACACTAAGAAAATTATAAACACAACTTCGATTTCCCCAGATAAACTTACGGTTGATTCAGTAGTCAGTATTATTTTGCAGTGTGCTAACCAACTGCTCGCCAAGCGCAGTCTCTTCTTTCACACTGCCCCACTTTCTCCGAAAACGTAGAAAGAGACAGTGAAATATATCTAGATGATGAACTCAAAGGCTTGAGGGGAAACAATTTTTCCATACCATCTTAACCTATTTTTTTTCTTGCCCATAGAATGGTTAAATGAATATGCATTACTAGGAGTGTGCCATTTCTGTTTCTTTGTTGGAGCTAGAAGATGAGTCACCGAGTACTCAGAGCTTAAGATGCATGGTATTTTATATTAGCACCACTGTGCCCTTTACATTATTATAGGATTGTTAAGTAATCTTTATTAGCAATGCACAGATAATTGCACATGCAGAAAATGTAACCAAAGGTAAAGAAATGCTGATTCCAGGTTAGACTTGGCAACTTCATCAATAGATAAGTCAGCAGTTCTTGTTGTTGTTCTTCGAGCCTTGCAACTTTGCAATATACGCTGCAATTACCCCTCCCATCAGCTTTTGGGTACAACCTCTCCTCGTTGCAGACTCTCTTGTTATCCTTGTTCGAAACCTCATATCTGCAGAGTCCTAAAATATTCTTTTAGTCACTTGCTTCTTGTAACATTTGACTGGTGTCAGTCAAATGTTTGGTGGAATACAGCACTTTGGGTTAGACATTAGTCAAGGACAGGAAAGGGTTTTGGGTGTTAGTTTTGCTTCCATATTCATTATTTACAGTTTTGATTTCCTGTCTCCTTCAGTTCATTATTCATTTACATAGCAACCACCACTTGATAATTTACAAAAACCCTCAGGTAGTACAGTAGCGTTTTAAATAAAAATAAAAATGAAAACAATTTAAAAAAAACACTTACAGCCACCTCGCACTCCTCTTGGCTTTGCCGCAGGCACAAGCTCCCAGCCTGCCCTGCGGCCAATCTGAACGCTGCTGTCATGCTGCTGCCAGCATAACAGCAGTGTTCGGATTGGTTGGAGAGCTCAGCCAGGGCGCTCCTAGGCAAACTGGAAGAGTCTGCCTGCTCTCTCTCTAACTTGGCACTGCGTGGCCAGGTTGGACAGAGCTCAGTGCGATTGTATGTTTGGCCGGCCTGAGATGGCCAGCCAAACATACATGCGCACTGAGGGGGAGTGCAGAGCACTCCCCCTTTGTGCTCATCATGGCCCGTGGCCCCGCCCCTTCTACACTACAACGGTAATAAACAGTTTATTATCGTTGTAGCGTAGAAGTTTGTCACCTGTTGCTGCTGGCGGGGGCGACGCTCCTCTGCCCAAATGGAGGAGCTACCCCTGATGTAGTACCTTTTAATGAGTGTAGTCAAGTGAGGGCACCCACAATTCATGGGCTGTCTTTAGCATTCCAATTTGACGTCTTGTTCTTCTTCTTACCTGCTCGTAGAGGTCGTGGCACTCCACCAACAAAGATAGTCTTCCTTGGGTCCAGAGGCTGAGAACCATCCATCACAAAGTCACTGTCACTTAAATTCCACGGCCGAATTTGAACCTGAAAGACAGAAGAGAAAAAAAATTTCACAAACGTTACGCAACATATTACTCTCTCTAAGTTAGTATGCTTTGTACTCTTATTTAAAAGGTCAGAGTTTCATCAGTGACCTGGTGAATATATCTTGGGTGAAGAGGGCACAAAAGCATGTATTTGGGTATTTATTGGATGAGACCCAGCCACAGATCCTTGAGGATAATACACTGTGGGCTCCACTGACTTCTGGTCACATGATACACCAGAGAACAATCCCTTATTAACCGTGGGGTCCCTGGTAGGCAAGAAAGGCATGGGGTCATGCTTCTCCATTTCCAATCTACCTTTCTATCTCCTGATCACCACATCACTATCTCTGAAGTTCTAACTGAAGTGCAGGTCCTTATTCAAGGGCACAGTGGATCTCAAAGAAATTATTTTTACTCCTGCTCCAGACCTGGGCAGGCTAGGTGTGGGGTTGGGAGACATGCCCATTTTTCTGCTCTACATCGTTGACACTGCATCAGGGTCCAGACCTTTATATGAAGTAGTTGGGAAGGCCAGTTAAAGTGTATACGTAATGCAAGAGCAAGAATACTGGCCTTGAATTATGGTGAAACAATTTGATGGCTCAGGTCTATTACGGAGACGTTTTCTGCCTCACTGCCTTTCTTGGAGAAAGTTATTTTGGGGATCTGGAGGTAATTTTTGCATCTGTCCTTGATGATTACTAATATTTACTAATGATGACATTGATTCTGAACATATGTGAGAAACAATATGGTTGCCTGCTTGCAACTTTCACACACAATGCAATCAGCCAATTAATTTCTTTCACAATTTGCAAACAGACAAGTTCAGCTTATTTCGAACCTTTCTGATGTTAGATGGGATGCATCTTTCTATAAAGAGTGTAGGAAAGATCTGGACTGCTACATATTTGACTCCTTCTCCTAGATGGCTGAAAATAGTCATTCTATCAGCAAAAGTCGCTGAATGAATCAACTAGTATACGTGCTGCCTGGTCAATTACATATAATTTAGGCTTTTTTTTTTTTTTTTTTTTTTTTTTAAAGGGGATAACATTCTCTAAGGGATTTTGAATCGAAAAATCACACTTTGTATAAAAATCTCTTCTCAACAAATATGCACCAAGCATGTCAAATAAGCTTCCAAAAATTCCTTAGGAAAAAGTCTGGTGAACTTGGGTCATCTGGGATAACTTCTACTCCTCCCCAAAAAGATTGTTCCTATGGGACCGTAACTAAAATACATGCAAACTCTACTTCTAGAAAATGCAAGAACGTTTTTAAGGACCTCACATGAAGGAAAATATAGACATGCAACACGTTTTATACACAGTGCACCATAGCGAATTGGGACTTACAAATGCGTTTAAAGTTTTTTTGTTGTTGTATTACAAATACAAAATATTTCCCTATATAATTTCATTTACCTAATTTCAAAACTTACATTCCTTTTTTACCTCTACACTTATATTCAAGCATGTACTCATCCACTACATTTTGGTGAGCCAACAAACATTTCACTTGTTAAACAGGCACTACATAAGACTAATAAGGATTATATTAAAGATTAGAATAGCTTTCGCATTAACTGATTTAATTTAAGGAACTCAAAACTTTTCAAAATCCTTAAAGGCCTAAAAAACAAGCCTGAGGCAAATAACTTGATACTAAAACTCAGTAAATGTTAAATCCACATCTAAAGCTTAGCAACCTAATATAAAAGTAGACCATCTTGAGCAGTTTCCCGAGTTATATTAAGTCTCAAAGTTATAGATGTGGAAAAAATAATATAAGCATCCAATGAGATCCCTTAGCACAACATGGCAAAGAATATTATTGCTGGTTGTACAAACAAAAGGACCCAGAACTCCTTGGTACTATCAAGGTAGAACGCCAATGCTCTTTTTTGGGTCCAGGCGGTGGAGTCTCCCCTCTTCCTTAGAAGTATAAGGGGGTGTGTAAAAGTAGAAAAGAAGATGGATTGGCCTACATGGAAGAGCATGACCACTTTTTGCAGAAAGGAGGCCCAAGTGTGAAGCACCACTTTGTCAGGATACACTGAAAGGTAGAGTGGCTTAGATGATAATTTCTGCAACTCACTCAATCTCCAGGCATATGTGACGGCCACAAGGAAGGCTGTTTTCAAAGTGAGGCGCCTGAGAGGACAATTGTGGAAAGGCTCAAAGGAGCGCACATCAGAAATGTCAAAACCAAATTCAAGTCCCACTGGGGCATAATGAATGGGGACGGAGGAAACATATGAGTTACGCCTTTAAGAAACCTCTTTACAACAGGAGATTTAAACAAAGAAGGTTGATCAGGCAATCACAAGAAATCAGAGATTGGAGACAAATAACCTTTGAGAGTGCCCATAGCAGAACCCTGCTGGTCTAGCGAAAGTGCAAACAAGAAAACCTCAGAGGGGAAGAAAGGGGGTCAACAGACTTGTCTGTGCACCATGCCACAAATTTCTTCCAACAACAGGTGTATACAGTTTTGGTGGAGGGACGCCTGGCTGCCAAGATTACATTATAGACTTCGGGCACAAGGTTAAAAGCTGGCAACTGCAGCCACTCAACCTCCATGCAAGAAGGCAGAGAGTGGACAGGTTCAGGTGGAGACCCTCCCCTGCTGCTGCAACAGAAGATCCTCCCGAAGTGGCAGTCTGATCTGAGGATTGATGGCCATGCTCAATAGCTCGGTATACCAAACTCTTTGTATCCAGGCCAGAACCACAAGGATTATTTGGGCCCAGTCGTTCTTGATCATCTTGAGAACTCTGGGCAGAAGTGGTGAAGGCAGAAAGGAGTACAGGAGGCCTAAGTTGCACTTGTGACAAAAAGCATCGCCAAGCGATTGCTGCCTTGGAAACTCCAACGTGCAATACTGCTTACATTGTATGTTTTCTGTGGAGGCAAACAGATCTAACCAAGGCTCTCCCCACTGTTGAAAGAGAACTTGCGCCACCTCGAGATGGAGACTCCATTTGTGATCGTCTACATATTGTAGGCTGAGTTCGTCCACTCCGATATTCAGAGAGCCCACCAGATGTTGACCCACCAGGGAAATGCCCTCTTGTTCCAGCCATGTCCAGAGGCGCAAAGCGTCCTGATAAAGGCTCCATGACCCCACATCGCCCTGCTTGTTGCAGTACCACAAGGCTGTGGTGTTGTCTGTGAACACCTGCACTACCTTCCCTTTCAGAGAGGGAAGAAATGCTTTTAATGCTAATCTAATCGTCAGGAGCTCCAGCAGGTTGAGGTGGAGTCCGGACTCCTTCGGAGACCAGATGACACTGACCTCCGCATCTCCCACATGGCCACCTCATCCAAGGAGTGACACATCTGGCCCTACTATCAGAACTGGTTGGGGAAGGGAAAGGGATCTGCTGCTGACCCAATCATTGCTAGTTAGCCAACACTGCAGATCTCATGCAGTTCCCTCCGAGATCTGGACCATGTCAGAGAGATTCCCATGATGCTAAACCCACTGGAACTTTAGGTCCACTACAGAGCCCGCATATGACATCTGAAATGTGTCACCACCAGGATACAGGAGGCCATGAGGCCCAGCAGCCTCAGAGTCATTCTCACCGAAATCCAGGGTTGAAGCTGAAACATCGGTATCATAGTCTGAATTTCCTGGACTTCCCGCTCGGTAGGATAAGCACGAAAATGCACTGTGTCCAGAACAGCTCTGATGAAAGGGAGCATCTGAAAGGGATTCAGGTGTGACTTCAACAAATTTATAGTGAACCCCAGCGAAGGAAGGAGGTCCGCCGTAGTCTGGAGGTCAGAGACAATAGCCTGGGACAGCCTGCCTTCAAAAGCCATTCATCAAGATAGAGGAAGACAAACCCCTGATCGGCGTGGATGAGCTGCAACCACGGCCATCACCTTGGTAAACACCCGAGGGGCATAGGTAAGGCCAAAGCAGAGCACAGTGAACTGAAAGTGCTTGTGGCTTACTGTGAATCGCAAGTAAGTTCAGTAGGCAGGACGAGAATGTGGAAGTAAGCGCCCTACAAGTCCAACGCTACCATCCAGTATCCTGGGTGCAGGGCAGATAAAACCTGAGCCAGAGTGAGCATTCTGAACTTCTCATTTTTGAGGAGGAGATTGAGGGACCAGAGGTCTAGGACAGGGCGGTGGCCCTTGTCCTTGCACCAGAAAGTAGTGGGAATAACCACAACCTAGTTCTGGCACAGGAACCTTCTCTGAGGTTCCCTGGCCAAAAGAGCCGTAACCTCCTCGTGGATGAGTGGCAAGTGATCTTCAAGCATCTGATCATAAGATGGTGGCATGCATGGAGGAGTAGTCTCAAAGAAGAGGGAGTAGCCCCTTGACTATTTGCAAAAACCACCTGTCTGACGTGATGGACTGCCAGAAGAGCAGGTGATGCAGATCCTGCCTCTGACTGGTCCCTGGTGGTGAATAGTCCAACTAGGAAGGTTTGGAAGCAGCTGTAGAGGGAGGGGTGGTAGAGTGGCCAGACTTCTGGCTTCCTGATCCACAAGGACTGTGGATCCCACGTCCTCGGTCTTGCAGAGGCTGGGCAGCATGAGCAGCTAGGTGGCTGGAAGAAAACTGACATGGCAGGTTGCCCCTTCCATAGTTACGAAAGGACCGTAAAACAGACTGAGGGGATGAGGGGCCGCCACGAGGCCCAAGAACCGGGCTATAGCACAAGAATCCTTGAAGTGCTTGAGCGCAGAGTCGGCTTTCTCTCTGAAAAGACGGGTACAATTAAAGGGCATGACTTTAAGATTGGCATGGACATCCCCTGAAAAGCCAGCAATCCTTAACCAGGTATGGGACCTAAGGGCCACTTTCAATGAAATTGCTCTGCCCAGTGAGTCAGTAGTGTCCAGTGCATATTGGATCATGAACTTTGCTGCATCTCTCCCATCAACAACTGTTTCCGAGAGAATAGTCCGGGGCTTATTCAGGACTTGTGGCAGCACTTGCGCAACCGTATCCCACAAAGTATGGGAGTAAAGGTCCAAAAGGCATGCAGTGTTCAGCCCACAATACCAGGACGGCAGAAAACATTCTTCCCAAGTATGTCCAGCCTCTTAGATTTGCTATCCTTTGGTGGGGAAGGGAACGAGCCCTGGGAAGTGGATAACCAAGCTCTCAAAGGGAGAGCGTTGTGTTAGGAACCCTGGGTCATCCGGTGTAGGGCGATGGCAGCGGGCAATAGTCTTGTTCACAGGAGTCCCTGTGCTGGTTTTGGACCAGGTACCCAGCAGGACATCAGTAAGGGCTTCATTAAAGGGCAATATTGGTTCAGAGGATTAAGTCTTGGGCTGAAGCACCTCCGTCAGGAGGTTAGTCCTGTCTGTCCCCAAAGGCAGCTAGAGGCCCAGGACCTGGGCTGCTCTTCGCACAACCATTGAGTAAGACGCTCCCTCCTATATAGCCATGTTAGGGGGAGACAGCATGGCAGTGTCTCGAGAAGTATCCAGACCACTGGCTTCACCGACGTCCGTACGCCAGTCCACAGTGTCTTGGAGCTGGTATTCTAAAGGGTCCAGCAACCCCTCCCATTCCTCACCGTACCCCAACCCATAAGAAAAAGGGTCAGGATCTGACATGGGGGACAAGGCTCCTTTGGAATTGTGCTACATCAATCCGGCTCCTTGTCGGAGTCAGCAATGAGGATGGGGTGAACGCCACCTGGAGGCACAGGCAGTGCAGGAGCATCGGCGTCAGAACCAGTGTTGCGGAAGGTTGAGGTAGCATGACCAAGACCGGTTCAGATCCAAGAACAGATCCATGGGTGACACCCCAGAGCGGAGGCTAAAGTTTCTGGCGCAGAAACTGAGGGGGCCCCTTCCGACCCCACGGGGCCAAAGCAGCTCCAGCAGAGTCAGACTACCCAAAAATTAGGCGCATGGCCTTACAAAACTATCTGTGTTGGGCAGGGGTCGCTCCAGCTCCCGGAAACTCAAGGAGGCTCCGCGGACAGAGGCCTAGAGTGACGACGCTCCTGATCCCATGTCTCGTCGGCTGACGGACAGGGTTGTCACGTAGGTTCTCATTATTCTAATGAGACTATTGGATTTGGGTGGGAGAATCACTTGTACTGCGGGGGACCGAGTCTGAATCCACACCAGGTGACACCTGTTGGCCTAATCCAGGTTTTCTTCCGGTTAACTAGCAGTGCCTCATCTCCACCCAAGAGCAGGGATGATTGGGCAACCAGGCGCATGACACAAATGACTCCTCAGGGAAATCGTGGTCACTCAGATCTCATCCGTTTCTCTCAGTTACATTAGTCTCACATATGCAAAGACAATCAGAGGCAGAATATAGCTCAATAAGGTTTTATTGAAGTAACTGCATCTTAGATAATAAAGCATGTATTGCAATAACTAGGACGATGAAGCATGACAGGAACAAAATTGTGACAAGGAGAGTAAAACAAAAATAACGCTACCATGTTGTCACTACGATTGTTAAGGATAGTTCCTACCTAGGCTATGATAGAGCACAGCATGTTAAGCTATAATTCTGCCCTTCAGACATCATCCATCATACCTGAGCAAGAGGCCTGTAGCCTACATAAGCAGCTGCAGCAAAGCACTCAGCATACAGTCGTGGTCATCTGGCTGGAATCTCCCTCTATTGTATATGGGTCAAAGTAGTGTTTTTATAATAAAACAGCTGATGTTCCAAGAAAGGATCCTCACATAAGATTGCGTATGTTTCTGTGAACATTGGAGACAAAGCATACCACTTTTGCGGGCAACATATCTTACTACAGCCTTGAGAAAAGCACAGAGTGAAATAAATGTCTTGTTTAAGAACGTAGTTCTGACCTAGGCGAAGAACAGTTAGATAGAGAAAATAAAACAAGACCGCAAATGTGGCTATTGCTAAATAATAGAACGGCGCTAGAATAAAACATATCTTGGTTAAAGTGCACAGCAGCAGGCCAGGTTTGCTAAAATAATGTGTAAACTATAGCTAAAATGACTACACAACAGAGTGAGGTCAAAGAACGTTTGTTCTACTTCAACTTCTTCTTGTGTCTTGACTTACTGGATTGGCTTGAGAACTTGGAGAGGTGTGACGATGAGACGATAAGTGGGGGTGGGTGGGGGGGCGGTTCAGGTGGGGGGGAGGTTTGGGGCTCTGTGACTGATCCTGGAACCTTCCTCTCAACCAAGATCAAGACTTGGGCTGCCAAAAGCTTTAGGGACCGCTCTCCCTCAAAGCTTTCCAATTCAAGGCCCGGCACTCGGAGTACGACTTCGGGTCGCGCTCCAGACACCAAGGGCAGATGAGTGAAGAATCAGTTACGGACATCGCTCTGCAGGGCTTGAACCCGGTCTTTAGAGAAGACATCCTCAACGCACCAGGAGTGAAGACACTCAAAAACCTTCAACAAAATGTCGAAAAAAGCCCAGTCCAAAAATGACTGAGGGGTAGCTCTTTCTTCAGATCAGTGCTGGCTGGCATAAAAAGAAAAGAACTGACATAAGCGTGCTGGGGGCATTCATATAGAACTTGTGACGTCATATCTGGTGTAGACAATGCCTACGACGAATGCGGAGCCGACTGACACCACATAACGGGGCACAGGGGTACTTGCTCAAGAAACACCTCCAGATCAAGGCTGATGCCTGAGGGAAAATCTAAGATAAGGAATCTGCAACTAGATGTCTCTATCAGAACTTAGATTTATAGCACATGTAAAATTCAGGTTAGAATTAAGAAGATACTCCTGTTTTAACAGTGTATCTTCCAGAGCATGTAACAGGCTATAGGCCCAGTGTATAATGCCAGCTGTGGCAAAAGCCCACACAATACACACAAGATTTAACTTGGTAAAAACTGTGTAGGAAAAATCCCACAAGACCACAAGGTTTGCTTTTTGCACACGTTTTGAACCCGGCAAGGAATTTGCAGAGTAAATGGAATAAAGGCCCAAGTTTTCAAGAAAGAACAACACTACTTAAATCTATAAAAGAAAGGATATCAAAAGATGGGGATTCGTTAGAAGATAGATCCCAGAAGACCCAAGTCAATTAAATTTAAACTATTTCTTGAATTAATATCACACTTCGTTCTTAGCGCGGTAAGGGGGAGAAACTCAGCCTGTTGTGTGCCTGTGTTGTGCCTAGTACCAGGCTGCACTTAGTACATGTATTGCTCTGAATTGTCCACTTTGGGTTCTGCACTTTTCCTAATAAGGAGTCACACGATCATTATTTTATGTTCCTTAAAAAAGTTATTTTATTCACAATTTGTGATGAAGTTAAATCTACTAGCCGGCCAAAATCCTCTTTACATTTCGAGCTTGTAGACACTTCATCAACAGAACTTAGTTGGTGTTAGCAATAATTTAGTCGTTATTGGCATCCACTAGACTTAGTGAAAAAACTGTAGTACTGAACTTAAGTATCGAATACATTGATAGATTAAGAACTGTAATCCATGTATGTTGCCCGCATATGGACCCTAAATAAATGTCCATTTCTCACAAAAAAGGCATTTCTAATTGGCCCACAAGAGTTTAAGCAGTCACATTTTTAAATCCAGCTATTTCTCTAAAAGATTTTACTTATTATCACAGTATTATTAATGACCTCTAAAATTTTAAATCCGAGTTAGCTGATGTTGTTTCATTAAAGTCAACAGCCACTGATATGCTCATAAGGGCATTTTAAAAGGTAGACACAATAACTTGTGGCACATGTAGCCTGGCAAAATACTTTGACTTTTTTGTCAGAAAATGGGTGAAGCATGTTTTAGCCTTTAATTATGGAACAAAAGCATGGCTTGTTTCTTCGTTGTGCCTTAGTTGTTTTGCCTACTGGTGGACAAATTGTGTTTTTTCATTAAAAATCCCCCAAAAGTTGTTTCTTTTGAAAAAAATAGAAGTAGACTTTTCCTGTTCATCTGGCTCTCCGTATAGAATATTTAGGCACAAATATGTTTTTACTGTCAGATTGCTGGTCAATAATTGTTCTCTTGGTGTTATGCTACACTGAGGCATGACTGTTGTATTACCCTCACAGGATATACTCTTTCTCTGAATTTCTCACACATCCTGATCCACTTGCTATCCATTTTAATGAAAAAGGACAACATTAACTAACTCAGATCGTAGGGGTAATTAACAACAGACTAACCCACGGTAATAAGAAATATTTATTACAGAGTACATAGCTGGAGTTACAAATCTTGTTTCCTCATGGGCTAAACGACTGATTAGAAATGTCTTATTACCCATAAAATTGAGAAACCTCTAGAGTCCTGTAATATATAAACATAAGGGACCTATAAGAATTACAGCTCATAACTGTAGGAAGGTAGCCTCTTTCTAGCCTTGTTACCCCCACTTTTGGCCTGTTTGTGAGTATATGTCAGGGTGTTTTTACTGTCTCACCAGGATCCTGCTAGCCAGGGCCCAGTGCTCATAGTGAAAACCCTATGTTGTCAGTGTGTTTGATATGTGTCACTGGGATCCTGCTAGCCAGGACCCCAGTGCTCATAAGTTTGTGGCCTATATGTGTTCCCTGTGTGGTGCCTAACTGTATCACTGAGGCTCTGCTAACCAGAACCTCAGTGTTTATGCTCTCTCTGCTTTTAAAACTGTCACTGCAGGCTAGTGACAACTTTTACCAATTCTGATTGGCACACTGGAACACCCTTATAATTCCCTAGTATATGGTACCTAGGTACCCAGGGTATTGGGGGTCCAGGAGATCCCTATGGGCTGCAGCATTTCTTTTGCCACCCATAGGGAGCTCAGACAATTCTTACACAGGACTGTCACTGCAGCCTGAGTGAAATAACGTCCATGTTATTTCTCAGCCATTTTACACTGCACTTAAGTAACTTATAAGTCACCTATATGTCTAACCTCACTTAGTGAAGGTTAGGTGCAAAGTTACTTATAGTGCGAGGGCACCCTGGCACTAGCCAAGGTGCCCCCACATTGTTCAGGGCGATTTCCTAGGACTTTGTGAGTGCCGAGACACCATTACACGCGTGCACTACATATAGGTCAAAACCTATATGTAGCGTCACCGTGGTAACTCCAAACATGGCCATGTAACATGTCTAGGATCATGGAATTGTCAATCCAATACCATTCTGGTATTGGGGGGACAATTCCATGCATCCCCGTGTCTCCAGCATAGAGCCCGGGTACTGCCAAACTAACTTGCCGGGGTTTTCTCTGCAGCTACCGCTGCTGCCAACCCTCAGACAGGTTTCTGCCTCCCTGAGGCCTGGGCAGCCCAGTCCCAGGAAGGCAGAACAAAGAATTTCCTCAGAGAGAGGGTGTTACACCCTCTCCCTTTGGAAATAGGCGGAAAGGGCCTGAGAGGAGTAGCCTCTCCTGGCCTCTGGAAATGCTTTGAAGGGGCCAGATGGTACCCTCCTTGCATAAGCCAGTCTACACCGGTTCAGGGATCCCCCCCAGCCCTGCTCTGGGGCGAAACTGGACAAAGGAAAGGGGAGTGACCACTCCCCTGACCAGCACCTCCCAGAGGAGGTGCCCAGAGCTCCTCCAGTGTGTCCCAGACCTCTGCCATCTTGGATGCAGAGGTGTGAGGGCATAATGGACAGCTCTGAGTGGCCAGTGCCAGCAGGTGACGTCAGAGACCCCTCCTGATAGGTGCTTACCTTTCTCTGTAGCCAATCCTCCTCTGTGGGCTATTTAGGGTCTCTCCTGTGGGTATCTCACCATATAACGAATGAAAGCGCTCACCAGAGTTCCGCTGCACTTCCCTCTTCGACTTCTGCCAAGGATCGACCGCTGACTGCTTCAGGACGCCTGCAAAAACTGCAACAAAGTAGCAAGAAGACTACCAGCAACATTGTAGCGCCTCATCCTGCCGGCTTTCTCGACTGTTTCCTGGTGGTGCATGCTCTGAGGGCTGTCTGCCTTCACCCTGCACTGGAAGCCAATAAGAAATCTTCCGTGGGTCGACGGAATCTTCCCCCTGCCAACAAAGGCACCAAACTTCTGCATCACCGGTCCTCTGGGTCCCCTCTCATCCGGACTAGCGTGGTCCCTGGAGCACAGGAGCTGGGTCCAAGTGTTCTCAACAGTCCAGTGGCCCTTCTGTCCAAATTTGGTGGAGGTAAGTCCTTGCCTCCCCACGCCAGACTGTAATCCTGTGTACTGCGTGAACTGCAGCTGCTAGGGCTTCTGTGCACTCTTGCAAGACTTCCTTCGTGCACAGCCTAGCCCAGGTCCCCAGCACTCCGTCCTGCATTGCCCAACTCGCTGAGTTGGACTCCGGCTTCGTAGGACTCCCTTTTGTTGTGCTGAGCCGACCGCCATCCTCAGATCTTCTGAGCGCCTGTTCAGGTGCTTCTGCGGGTGCTGCCTGCTTCTGCGTGGGCTCTCCATGTTGCTGAGTGCCCCGTCCATCTCCTCCTCCAAAGGGCAACCTCCTGGTCCTTCCTGGGCCCTGTCAGCACCCAAAACCTTCAACCGCGACTCTTGCAGCTAGCAAGGCTTGTTTGCGGTCTTTCTGCGTGGAAACAACTCTGCATCCTCCATGGGACATCTTCTGACCAAAGGAGAAGTTCCTGGCACCTTCCGTTGTTGCTGAATCTTTGGCTTCTTCCACCCGGAGGCAGCCCTTTTGCATCTTCATCTGGGGTTTAGTGTGCTCCTGCCCCCCCTGGACACTTGCGTGACTCTTGGACTTGGTCCCCTTCTTTTACAGCTCCTCAGGTCCAGGAATCAGTCTTCAGTGCTTTGCAATCAGTTGTTGTCCTTGCAGAATCCCCTATCTCGACATTACTGTCTTTCTGGGGTAGTAGGGTAACTTTACTCTTACTTTTTAGGGTCTTGGGGTGGGGTATCTTGGACACCCTTAGTGTTTTCTTACACTCCCAGCGACCCTCTACACACTACACTAGGCCTGGGGTCCATTTGTGGTTCGCATTCCACTTTTGGAGTATATGGTTTGTGTTGCCCCATGGCCTATTTTTCCCTATTGCATTCTATTGTGTGCTACAGTATTTGCACTACTTTTCTAACTATTTACTTACCTGATTTGGTTTGTGTGTGTATATTTTGTGTATATTACTTACCTCCTAAGGGAGTATATCCTCTGAGATACTTTTGGCATATTGTCACTAAAATAAAGTACCTTTATTTTTAGTAACTCTGAGTATTGTGTTTTCTTGTGATATAGTGCTAAGTGATATAAGTGGTATAGTAGGAGCTTTGCATGTCTCCTAGTTCAGCCTAAGCTGCTCTGCTATAGCTACCTCTATCAGCCTAAACTGCTAAAACACCTCTAATCTACTAATAAGGGATAACTGGACCTGGCACAAGGTGTAAGTACCACAACTTACCCACTATAAGCCAGGCCAGCCTCCTACAATAACCCATCTACATAATGGACATTTAATAACTTCAGTACTACATGTGTTTTTTCACAGAATCTATTGGGAACCATTGCATGAATGAATAATGTTTTAAAACACAAAATCAGGAATATAGCAAAAAACATGTCAATTAACTCTACAGTTATGTACGGATAATAAACCAGGAACAAATCTTTGTTAAGATGGCCATGAACAAGTATGAAATAAATATTACAAGTCACTGAAGCTAAGAATGATCCCCACATTTACCTAGGTAGCAATCTTATCCATAGTATTGTTAATAAATATTAGAAGAGATATTAGCAGAGGAGATTTATCAGGCATCTACAATTGCACACAATTCAGGTAGGCCAACAAAACAAAGCAAGAACAATGCTAATATCTTACAGTGTCCTGACTCACAGGACCGGCATTTTCAGGAGACACAAAGGCTCGGGGAACTCACTTATCCCGGACTGAGATGACCAGTAAGTGACAGTTTTGTAACTTCAGGTAAACAGCAGACCCTGAGATACACTTTTAAAAGTGATGAAAATACCCACACAACAAATGATTAGAAGACAGATGTTTTGACAATCTGTTTGAGGTGAAGGTTGATGCAGAGTTACCCAAAATAAAAATGCCTCAGGTCTGGAGAAATTTAGACATTTCCCTTACTGAACTGGAGATTAACAGCAAGTTCAAGAGTTGCAAATTATATATTTTTTAATCTTAATCATACTTTATGAAATGTTACAACGGCAATCAATATTTATGATATAATCATTCAAACATTTACAATCAAAATAAATGAACCTATGTTGGAACAAGGAATGTTGATCGTGAGACTTTCCATTGGTAAAAAGTACAAAACTGACAGTGAACAATTCAAAGCAGTCCGAGGGGTGATGCTACACAGTACCTAAGTGCAGTGCAAACTACTTAGCAAGGTTTGTTGACATTTGTAAGGCAACAAACATTAACAAGCAGTTGCAATGCAATGGGTCTCGTATTTGCTCGAGTTAAAGCTATTAGCATTGTAAACTCCTATCCAGACTTTTCTTCCTACATAAACTGATAATGAAAAGTGAAACAGTTTCACACATGCGAGCTGATGGTCACCATGAGAGTGAAGGAGACACAGAAAAGAAAACAGATGTTCGCTTGCAGTGAAACGTATCGGCAAAAGTGCAATGATCTGAAAAGTAAAACAGTTTCACATATGCAAGCCGATGGTCGCCATAAGCAAGAAGAACACAGAAAAGGAAATAGAAGTTTGCTCGCAGTGAAATGTATATGCAAAACTGCAATTATCCATGTAACTGGCAAAAGTAGAATTATCCATGTAACCAGCAACAGTAAAATTATCAATGTAACCATGTCAATATCATGCAAATCGCACAACTACTGCCCAGCAAGATCGCGTGTGTGTGAAATAAAAGAAATAGTGCAGAAGCCATTCGGAAAACATGGAGCCTCGTATGTTTTCAGTAGTTTACCGGTGCTGTAGAGAAAGGCTAAACACCGGAAAAGGCATGACGTATGCATACCTTTCACTAATGAAATCAAGTGAATTTTAAAAGGCAAGCCCACGAACCAACCAAACTGATGGGCGTGGTTAAAAGCCCACAGAGTGATTACAACAGGGGGCCAAAGCGCTTGAGCACTCAACCATAAAAAGGGGATTAAAAGTAGCAAAAAAAATTCAGGTAAGGTTCTAGAAATCTCAAGCAGTAGTAAAGGTAACTAAATTAGACTCTTGGAAGTCATGAGGTCATTGGAAGCTCATCATTACAATATATCATACAATGTTAAAGAATAAATCAGCAGCACATCATTAAAGCTTTCGTTCCAGTACCATATCAAGGGTTGAATAGTCATGTGATGTCTAACAAACTACACAACTATATATTTTTTTTAATTAAAGCAGTAGTTCAATCTAGCCCTGTTAAGCAAGTTCTCCAGGGTCACGGTGAACACTTCCCATTCTGGGCATCATCTCTACCAACAGATTTAAGGTATCGAGACATCATGCATTTTAAAGAACTATTATCTTAGCCAACAACAAAATATCAGTTATAAAAACCCCTCGGTGTGGGAATAAGCCCCTGATGACTTAGTGGTGGGACAAACTAGAATAACATATTTAATAAATCGGGACCCAATTCCTCTTCACTATTCACACAACCAGGTATGGTAGCACACTGCGCTTGCAAATGAAGTTATTCATGCTTTAAAACCCACCTGCATGGCAGAATTAAAGAAAAATATGAGTAGCTATGCCTATTGGAATGGTCGTGGAGTTGCATGTAGGAACACATGTAAACTATGGCAAACACCCACAATCTACAAGGCACCTTACATGAGTGGGTATTCAAAAAACCTCTGTGGATAGGTTTTTTCAAACTCAATCTCTTTATTGAACATTTTTTTTTATTTGAGCATACCAAAGTATGACAGAGGCGGCACATATAGCCCGAGGTTCAGTATTACATTTCAAGCAAAGTTAGCTCATGATCTATAAGCAGTAAATAGAACAGTAAACCAATATTTTGGCCCCTGTCAAGGCCATTCACAGTGTGGTGCATTGCGAAACGAAACGAAACGAAAAACAAACATAATAGCGTACATCAACCATAGGTAAGCATAGGACAGGGGAGCTCCAGTGATGAAGTCTTATGGGAAGGGTCAGTTGAAGAGTTGTAGTGCCCTTAATCTCGGCGGGTTAAAACAGGTGAACTCTGTGTGTGCGTGAGAAACAGTGAATCAGTGGATGCCACGTGGTCTGAAATGTGGTCTCTGTTTTAAGAAAGCTGTTCCATCACAATGACATGGCAGAGGCAAGCAAACCACTGAGCAACAGAGGGGGATGTTGTCTTTTTTCAATGCGGAGGCCACGAACTGTCATGCCTCGTGGAGTCTCCAATCAGAGTGAGTCATTGCGCTTAAATCAAGGGGCGGACACCAAGGTTAACCGTGAGATACGAAGCAGGAAGTGGGTATCCCACTGTGGCTTTAATATGACCAGGATCTCCTTCCAGTAGGCTGTGATGGGGCTACACGAGCACCACTCATGGCAGAAGTCGCCCACCGTAATGCCACACCTCCAGGAGATGGAGGTTGTAGCAGGATAGATAGGGGAAAGGCAGGCTGGAGTATAATATCACTGCAATATAATACCAATGCAACATGATGTTTCCCTGAGGGATAAAGCGACAATATGTTCTGGGTATGTCTCGCCATAAGGTCTCCCACTTTTTGTGTGAGATGCCCTCTGTAGTGGAGGTTTGTCAGGAGTCTGGTATGTGGGGGTGCAAACAGGCGTGGAGTGCTGCAGTGTGTGGTACGTGTTGGATACGAGGCTCTTAGACCCAGTATATGCCCTCAGCAGCTTTTCGAAAGGGGTATATGGTCTTACAACCCGGGGTAAACAGTTGGGTGTAGTGTTTAATGTCGCAGCATTGTAGTCGAGCTGTGTTCAGGAGATGGTAGTCAGTTTTACACTAGCTGAAGAACTTTATCGAGATCCCAACAAAAAGGTCAAATGGAATCCTGTATTCGCCAGCCCTCCAGTCGGGGAAAGAATTTGGGAGACCGTGCCGGAGTAAAGTTGGTGTTGCAAGCAATGGGGGATTTCAGGGAAGGGAAGGTGGTAAGACCTCTTCTAAGTGCAGCCTGTGTCCCATATGTCAAGCACTGTTTTTGTGGGGGGTGGCAATCTAAGCGCTGTGCAGACGGGCTTGTTTGGGTAGCAAGTTAGGTCCCACAGGGGTCGAAAGGCCACTGCTTGGTCCATGTGCAACCAGTGCTTTTCACGTGTGTGTACCACATATTCAGAGATGTATCGCAAGTGGTCAGCCCAGTAATATTCAAGGAGGTTGAGGCCAGCCCGCCTCCATCTCGAAGTTGCATCATTAGGTTGTTAGAAATCCTCGGTCACCTCCTGTTCCACATAAAGGAGCAGATGTACCATTGCAAAAGCAGGATGTTGTTGTGTGGGATTGGGGTGGGAAGAGTCTGAAATAAGTAAAGGGCCTGTGAGAGCACATTTATTTTGACATTAACTTGGCCTAACCAGGAAATAAGGAGGGGTTTCCATCATCTAAAATCTGCCAGGATGGAGCGACAGAGCTGCTGCCCGTTTGCCAGTGTTCAGGTTGACAGTGTTGGTTTAAGTTAAGGCCCAAGTACCTGATTGTATCTGATGCCTACTGGAATGGCACCAGGCTCCGCAGGGCAGGCAGGTCTGGTTTGCGTGGTTGAGTGCACAGATTCGGACATATTAATCTTAAAGTCTGACACTGCTTCAAAGGCCTTCAAGCAAGTAACAACTGCCAGGGGAGAAACCGCTGGTTGTGAGGGAGTGAGCAAGAGGTCGTCAGCAAACATGCTTATCTTGTGGGTTTGTCCCACAAAAGGAATGTCCACCACATCAGTAATAGGACTGATGGTGAGAGCAAGTGGTCTACCACTAGAGCAAATAGGAGGGGCGACTACAGATTGTTTCTACCCAGAAAACAGATATTTCTGAAAGGGAACAGCCACTAATTTCATAGAGTCTTGGGGGCTCCTGTGCCCAAAAAAAGAAAAAAATTGTTATACTCTGCAAAAGCACTTATGTGTTAAATCAACTAATGTGGAAATGCATACTTGCTACCTTTCTGTATGCACAAATATTTACATATCCGGTATTTCGGGAACCTGCACCAGCTGCCGATTCCCAGGAGTACTACTAGATTTCTTTGAGAATTCCTGTCACGTCATAAACATGCCATAAATGTAAACCCGGGCGTGTAAGTTTGCGACTTTGCTTTGGAAAGCTTTGTGAATCAACCTTCAGACGTCTTGATCTTTACACAAGACGCTATTGCGACATGGACCCGAGGGAGCATAGCTCTTATAATCAAAATTAACATGAAATGTTTATAAACTAATGTATTATAATTGCTGCATAGAAAATGTATAAATGTATTTTTGCTAAACATACGGTTGAAATGTGCCCACGTGGAGTGGCCACCAATGTATACAATGATTAATGAAGCTGACTAATAATAAAATAATGTTACGTTAATGTATGATTTTACACTAATATTAAGAGTTATATGTTAAAGTTTTCCTAATAAATCATTAGGCCTTAGTTAGCCTGAGTTGAGGCCTAGCTGGCAGTTTCATATTAAATGTGTTTTTCTAACGTGCAGTGTGCTGACTTGCAGAAGGACATGTACTCGTACTTTTCCAAAGCTAAAAGATTAATGTAAACGTAGTAGATCCGTTCTCATGAAATTCGACATGCTCAAGGAAACATTTTTGCCGAATGCAACAGTGTAGACTAGTTACAGGTACAAGGTCGCCTAAACCGGTACAGACAATGGACCTACTGACTGAGGAATGCGAGAGGACCACGAGAGTATGAAATCATACCAGACATTCTACCCGCTGGAGACGTCAATCACAAGAACCAATAAACTACGTGAGAACTGTTATGGGGTGACAAATTTTGATAGTACCAGTGAAAACCCATTGGATGAAGATAGTGGGGTGCCAACCCTACCCAATCAGAAATTAAGGGACCATACAACAGAAAAGGGATAAAAACCTTTGACACGAGGATCCATTAGGAGATGCCATTGCGAACTTTTGCTATGACCCAGACACTTTGTCACTCCGCATAGAGACTTTGCTGTTTGTTTTTTCAAACCATCCTTGCCCTTATCTTGTCTGTTCTATACTTCTCCTCCATATGAGGGAAGTGTCCCTTTTTACCCGTCTTGCTGAATTCCCTGGCTGATGGCGAATCAACTTATGTCCTGAGGACGAAGACTAACTCTGTATGCTGACCCATTACAGAGGGTAACTATATGATGATGAAATTGTAATTGTCTGTTTGCCTTTCCTTTCTAGGTACCAACTGCTTCTTTTGACAGAGACCATAGATAGATGTTTTCTAAATTTGTGTTACCAAATTGTTTTGCATGAAGCCCAACATGCCAATGCTAATTTGAGGTTAGTTAAGGGGTTCACTAAACGGACGCAAATAGACAAAAGACTGAATCCATGCTTTGTTGAATGATGCACTAATGATACTCTGCTAAGGACGTCGTGCTATGTTCTAATGTTCGTGATCTTTGCTTTGATTATATCTTATTTGAGTTGCCATATTATGACAATGCTGATGTGTTTCGTGGTTTTTAGACTAAAACTTGCTAGTAGAATTGAATCAATGGGGAATAAACATCACAAAATCGTACTAAAATGGTGTTGTTATTCATGACTGAAAGGTCATGGTGGTTTCTGAGTCTGATTGATAACGTTATTGACTTATTGATTGAAATGTTGATCAGTTATCTCGTCCTAAGGTGTCTTCAATCAGGGTCAAAAGATTAATTGGCCTAAAACGAGTCCCAGAGTGAATAAATTAACTAGATTTGGACGCGTTATCAGTTCTGGTAGCAGACCGACGGTTTAGGCCCTTTGGGGCCCTAGGACGAGGGGCCATTGTTTAGAAATGTTTTTTGAAATGATGCAAATTGGAGTTATGATGTGTCTCTAAATTCCCCATGACTTTCCCGGAATCTCAGAGCTTGCCTTAGTGAGTTGGGTATGGTCTCGGCTTTCTAGCATGTGTGGTGTAGAATTTGCACTTGCTCAGCTTATGCATATCGCAGGTGATTTGTGAAGTTTGTATGAATTTAGGCTAGATAATATTGTTTTAGTAGGAGTGGGCATACTCAGCAGTATGAGAGTTGGGAAGTCGGTGAACTTCATGTGAATGTGGCGCTTTGTGCTCAAAAATTATACGGACCCGTCGTGGTCTAAGACTTCGGAGTATATTGATAAGTGTATGAGACACTTGGTTTATGTTGTAATTTGTGCGGTTTAATAGGTCAATCGGGCGTGGTTGACAAGTCCAGTTTGAGTCAAATTGTGTGAGTGAAACCTTCGATGGAGATTTGGCAAGTTCTAAAGTGCACTAGAATGAACCATTGACAAGTCGAGAGTAGGATTTGAGGGTCGAATTCTGCTTGCGAGTGCGGGAGCTGAGAAGGAGAGAGTAGGGGCCGAAGTTTCAAGTGAAATCTCTGAAGCAATTGTGTTACCCTTCCTGTAGTAAACCGGCAAATTTGGGTTTTTGTTTTAAAAGGTGCTCGCAATATATTGCATTAGTTTTGTGCGAGGAGGACAAGCCGCAAGACTTTGTCAGCTGCAGTGTGCAGCCGCGCTCGGATAGGTCAGTTGTCGAGAGGGGTCGCACACGGATTGGCAGCCGTCTGTGAGAGGCAATTGGTTGAGAAGGTAGGCGAAGAGTGTTCTGGGAATTAAAGTCACTTCCTGATTAGATTTTAAACAAAATAAAAGACGCAAAAATGAAGTTTTTCAAGGCTCTAAAGTGTGCTTTGAGGAGAGATACATACATTACAGGGAATGTGGGGGAGCCTACACCGCCAGAGGATACTCCGGCTTATATCGTAATGGAGGAGAAGGGAGTCGTGCCATGTCTTTGACTAAAGCAGTGGTGCAAACTGACAGAGAAGGAGGGATGTTTAGCGTTTCCGGAGTACGGAACGTTTAATATAAGGATTTTGGAAAATTTGCGGAGGGTAATAAGTGAGCAAAAGCTGCCCCGAGACCAGCTCAGTATGAGGCATTATCGGTCTGGGATTTAATGGCCATACAACATAGGCAGCAGAAACTTATGAGAATGAAGAGAGCAGAAAAGACTCTAGCAGAGGCTAAATGGGATAGCGAGACTAAGATGTGGAGAAGGGGAATAGTTGACAGAATTAAGATGTTTCCGGCAATAACTCAAGAAGATGAGGCACAGGGAAAGAAGGCCACTTGTAAGACAGACAAGGGCTCTAGTAAGCCAAAGGAGACTCAGAGGTCTTGGGCAGATGCAGATGATGAAGAGTTTCTTAATCAGTTGTTATATGACCGCCCGCCACCATATGCCATAAATGATCATTAACAGAATACTAATGCAGGTCCTGAAGACCCGGCACAAAATAAGGGAATCCCGAATACAGTGCAGACAAGTGGTACAGTTTCGATACAGAATGGTGTCAGTGTACCCACTGCACCAGACACGCAGATACAGTTGCAGCCACCACAGATTCAGAGGCTCTATCCTGATGTTCCAGTATTAGAGACTACTACGAATTTGATGGTGCCGCCTGATCCAGTATACACGAGAGCAAAGTTAGTGCAGATTGAGCCAACTCCACAACTGCTGCCCCATCCGCAGCAACAGGTGGTTCAGAGTCACACTTCTGTCACAGGACCGCAGTCAGTAGCTACAGCACCCATGATGAATCAAGCTGTAGGAGTTAACGCTCCACAGGGTTTGGGAATTGGACAGTCACCAGCTGCTATATCATTGCCAATTACAGTTGGTCCACCAGTACCGCTGTATGCGCAAGCTAAGCCTGGCATATGTGATCAGGGAGTAATGACCTAAGAGGCAATAAGAGGAGGGTCTACCGGAAACTTGCAAGGAATGACACAGGGAGGACAGACAGCCGAAAGGTCTAGATCCTTGTTGGACTTTAGTCTGATTTGGGTTCCTTTGGAGACAATGAGGCAAGCAGGGTTGGGAACACTAACCCCACAGGTAATGAGTACAAATACGACGCAGACACCGGTGATGCAGTCTGGAAATGTTTTGTTGCAAGGCTTAACAGCGCAACAATTGAATGAGTGGTTAGACAAGCTCAACACTCCGCAGATTACTTCAGTGACCGCAGAGAGGTCAGAGAGAGAAGAATATCTAAATTTTGTGAGATTGGGTGTAGAAGCCACAGAACTAGTAAAAGGAACAATGGGGGTGAACAGATTAGTCATACACGGAAGCAGAGTTGAGGTATCTCTGCCCCAAAATAACCAAAGAAGTGAGCAGGGTGCATCAGAGGTTGGCAAACCTGGCGGACAAATACGGCATAGACATAGAAAATACTAAGCATTTGAAAAGGAGCTATAGGTTAGACTTTGAGCCTAAAGATTTTGATCATATGAGATCTACCGGAATGAAGGCACATCTTAAAGAGATACTGCAGAGTGCTCAAATTTCGGGAGCATTAGAGAAGTGGGAAGGCATATGGGCAAAGAAGAGAGATACAGAGAAAGGTGATGGCTCGGAACCAAAGCAGGCGAAAGCTGTACCAGACACGGGAACAATAAAAATTTTACCAATGAGAGAGACAGCTGGTGGGGTTTTAGTCCATGTACCTTGGTCCAGGGGTGACATTGTGTCATTCACGAATGACTATCCCAGGTTGAGGGAGAAGCTGATAGAGTGGTATCAGCAGACGGACAGGTTTGTGAAGCTTGCAAAATGTCTCTGGGAAGACTTGAATACCCTGTTTGAGATCATAGTCCCAGCTGACTTATGGCTTGAGTGCAAGAGGGGTGTGGATTGGCCGACAGAGGAACCTGCAAGGGACAAGATTACTGGAGCACCGTCTTCTGAAGTGATGAGGTATTATCATAAGGTGATTGAGTTTTTGAAGGTGTCGCTTAAGGTGACTGATTGGCAGAAAATTGATCGAACGTCAAAGGAGGGCAAAGAGTCGATACATGCTTACTATGAGAGGTTGCTGAAGGCGTTCAAACACTACAGTGACACTGAGGTCATAGAGCCGAAAGACATGAATCACCTTGTGTGCAGGTTTGTTGAAGGGCTGAGACCAGAGATTAGCCAGATGATTAAGAATCATTTGATCTGTTGGCAAGCAAAGCCGATTGATGAGGTGTTACAGTATGCAAAATACTGTAGTGACGAGACTGAACTGAAACAGAAAACGTTGAAGGAGAAAGTGATGGTGATGCAAATTAAGGCAGCGCAAGCAGGGATGCAGGGAAATGGAATACAGCAGATGGTACAGCAGCAACCACAGGGAAATGGAATGTTTCAGGCACAACCAAGAGGACGAGGAGGTTTTGTGAACCGTGGTCCAAATATGAATACCTTTGTGGTTCAAAGTGATGTGCAGGGGATGAAAAAGATGTCACCATGTCACACGTGCGGGGGCGTGGGGCACTGGAAGCGGGAGTGCCCAATGGTGGTGTAGGATGATGTTGTTCAACAAAGCAACGATGTCGGTACATTTCAAAATGTGAGGGGTCCAAAAGTGAGGGGTCAAAATTCGAACTTCCAGAATAATATGGTGCAGATGCAGAGTCTCCAACCCATGCAACAAATGCAAATGCCACGTGTTCAACCAGCACTGATGCAGCAGGTACAGCAGCAGATTCCCATGGTACCTAGACAGCAAATGCAGATACCATTAGCTCCAATGGGACAGCAACAGGTGATGCTTCCTCAACAGGTCATAGGTCAAACAATGAGTCAAAATAATACAGTACAGCAGTTCCCATTGCGTTGTGAGGATGGAATAAACGATGAGTGGTTGGATGATTGTTCAGATAGCGAGGAGTGCAGGCTTGCAGCATCCCTAGAGGTAGATCAGAGGGGGCCTTATGTAGAGGGAAAGGGGATGGGTCATACGGTTTAGTTCCTAGTTGATACAGGAGCTACTCGCTCTACAGTAAGAAGTGCAGAGGTTCTGAAATTACCACTTTCGGGGCATACCATAAGGGTGGTAGGAGTAGCAAATCAGTTCCTGACAAATCCAATTACAGAACCGGTCCAAGTTGAGATTGGTACCTTCCAGGGATTACATAGATTTGTAGTCTGTGACTCGAGTCGTGTATCCCTATTGGGAAGAGACTTACTGTGTAAGACAAGGTGTTCGATTACCTGTTCTAATGAAGGGATTGAGGTGCAGACAAACAGTGATGATGAAGGGGACGATGGTCAGATCTCGGAGACAGAGACGGAGACCGCAAATGAAGAGTACCCTTTGATAACCTTATTCCCGATGTTCACAGTGACTGATTTACCAGCCGAATTGCAGGGAACAGTGACAGAAAAGGTATGGGACCGGACAGGAAAAGAAGTGGGACTAATAAGAGGGGTAGAACCGGTCAAAGTAGAGGTACATCCGAATGCAGTGTTTCCTCAGGTGCCGCAGTATCCAATGGCACAAGATATCCTCATACATGTGACGCAGATAATTGCAGGCTTTGTAAAGCAAGAGGTTCTAAAAAGTGATGAGCAGCCTGTGTAATTCACCAATAATGGGTCTGAAAAAGCCTTGTGGGAAAGTTCGAATTGTTCAAGACCTGAGAAAAATCAATGAGATTGTGGTAAAATGTTGCCCCATAGTGCAGAATACAGCAGTGATTATGTTTCAGGTTCCGTGTGATGCAGAGTGGTTCACAGCTGTGGACCGGTCTCAAGCATTCTTTTCGGTGCCTCTTCATGAGGATCGCCAATTTCTTTTCAGTTTCAAATTCTTGGACAAGGTTTATAGTTGGTGTCGAATCCCTCAAGGGTTTTAAGAATCACCTTCCATCTTCAATCAGATATTGAAGAAGGACTTGGAATCATTAGAATTGCCTTTCAGTTCGACTCTAGTACAGTACATTGATGATTTGTTGATAGCGTCCAAAACAAAAGATGACTGCAGGTACAATACCATTGCCTTACTGAATCATTTGGGAAAGAATGGACATAAAGTGTCCCCAAAGAAGCTGCAATATTGTCAGAAAGAGGTGAAGTACTTAGCTCACCTGACTGAAAAAGGGTCGAGGAAAATATCCAAAGAAAGAGTGACAGCCATATTGCAGATGAATCCCCCGACAACAAAAAGAGACGTCAGGATGTTTTTGGGAATGGTGGGCTACTGTCGTCAGTGGATTCCCAACTTCTCGATTATCTCTAAACCTTTGGTGAGATTGACTGTCAAGGAGATTCAGGATGGCCCGGGTGCCATAACCATGTCCGAGGAAGAGATGAAGGCATTCATAGACCTGAGGGAAAGCATGTGTAGGCCACCCTCTTTAGGTATGCCTGATTACACAAAGCCTTTTGTATTGTTTTGTCATGAGCGTGATGCTTGTTCTTTGTCTGTCGTGACACAGGTCCATGGAGGTGTAAACCGCCCAGTAGCATATTTTTCAGCCACTTTAGACCCAGTCGCAGCAGCCTTACCGGGTTGTTTGCGTGCAGTTGCAGCAGTTGGTCAAAGCCTCACTCAATGTGAAGGAATAGTGATGGGACATCCTTTAACAGTAATGGTCCCGCATTCAGTTGAAATCCTGTTGACCCGATCAAAGACGCAGCATATGAAAAATGCGAGATTAACTAAGTATGAAACAATTATACTGGGGTCACCGAATGTATCCCTGAAAAGATGTACTGTGTTGAACCCGGCAACCTTGCTTCCTGTTGAAAATGCAAACATTGATGATACTGAGGAGGTAGAACATGATTGTCTCAAGGTAACAGATCTGTGCACCAAACCAAGACCCGACATTAAAGATACTAAATTGGAAGAAAATGATTACATTATCTTTGTTGATGGGTAATGCCTGAGAGACTCAGTAGGAGTACTGAGAGCTGGATATGCTGTATGTACAATCACTGGTATCTTAGAAGCATCCTGACTTGAAAGAGTATCCTCCGCTCAAGTGGCTGAATTAATTGCTCTTACTAGGGCATGCCACGCAGCTGAGAACCTGAAAGTAACTATCTATACTGACAGCAGATACGGATTTGGAATTGTACATGATTTTGGCCAACTGGGGTTTCCTGACCTCTTCTGGTTCTCCAGTGAAAAATGGTGAGAAAATTAAGGATTTGTTACACGCAATTCAGTTACCTCTTGAAATTGCCGTGGTGAAATGCAGTGTTCATGTTAAATCACAAGACTTTGTGTCAATGGGAAATGGATATGCAGATCAAGTCGCAAGGTTTTGTGCATTGAACTGTATATCGTTTCAAGACCAATGGGAATTGTTACCTGAAACTGAAAATGAAACATGCTCAGGGTATGCATTAAGGGTGGTTGACACACTAGATGAGTTAAAATCGTTGCAGGGACGTGCCAGCAAAGAGGAGAAACGTTCTTGGCTCAAAATGCAATGCGTACAAAGATCTGATGATTTATGGGTTTCAGAGGAGGGGAAAATGGTTTTGCCAAACAGCCTTTTGTCACAGTTTGCGAGGTTTTACCATGGTCAAGCACATGTTGGGAGAGACGCAATGATCAGGTTATTCAAAGTCGACTGGTTCAATCCAAAATTCAGACAAGATGCAGAAGTCATCTGTCACAGGTGCATCATCTGTCAGCAGATGAATGCGGG
Source organism: Pleurodeles waltl (assembly GCF_031143425.1). NCBI lineage: Eukaryota > Metazoa > Chordata > Amphibia > Caudata > Salamandridae > Pleurodeles > Pleurodeles waltl. The sequence goes on from NC_090445.1 coordinate 966,421,128, forward strand.
GAAAGGGACCGTGGTGAATTTGAGCCATTTGAGGGTCTGGCTGACGTGGTCCGCTCTTTCTCTCACCAGGTGGAAGCTACTACATTGCCACCGATAAGTGATCCAGGTCACACCCTGAAAGCCGGTGACTGGGTTGTTGTCAAGAAACACGTGAGGAAGTCGTGTTTGGAGCCACGTTGGAAGGTGCCATATCAAGTAATATTGACAACTACTACTGCTGTGAAATGTGCTTCCAAACTGGATCCATGCCAGTCACACAAAGAAGGTGACGTGTCCAACTGATGAGGAACTTGAATTGGGAAAAACAACAGCTGCAGAGAAGAAAGTCTCAGGGCCAGAGAGTAATCAAAGGGGAACTGAGACTGAAGGAGAGCCCTTTGAGGACGGCTTAGTCACTCAAACAGCAAACAAGATCCAGAGGGGTGACAGTGAGCCTATCTCAGCTGAGGCATCAGGGGAACCGATGCAAAGAGAGGTTCTCCCAGAAGCAGACGGATACGGGTTTGAAGTTGAGCCTTTGACAGACCCTGAAGGCGAAGGAGGTGAGGCAGAAGGAGGTCAAAGTGTTCAGACTCCTCCTGAGCCGCTTGCAGGTCCATCAAGAGAAAACACCATAGTACAAGAGGAGGGCACTGTTCAACATCGTGAAAGGCCAAGCGGAAAGAAAACACTTAAAGGAGATAACTGGCCGGAGCCACAAGCTACAAGGGAGAAAGTGATCCCTAATGAAACAACAGAGGAAGAAGTCGACACAACCAGGAAAGAAGATCTCAGTGAAGGAGAGTTACAGGGTGATCGCAGACTGAAAAGAAAGAGGGTTGCAAACAGGAGGTACGCAGGCCCTGAATGGGCGTATGCAACATCAGCTGAATGGCAACAAGAATTCTTGGCTTTCTGTTTTGGTCGAGAAATTCCAGGTCAATACTACGGTACCTGAATTCAACCACAGAAGGAGACTGTGATAAAGCTGAAATTAAATAAATAGAGAAAAAGAACCTGAGAAAAGAGACTGATAAATTACCGGATGTGACACTGTTAACCTGAACGGACTCTGAAAAACCGATTATGACAAGCTGCTAAACTGATTTGACAAAGGGTCCTGGGAGTGAGTGAAAGCTGTAAATATTTGCCAGGAGAGAGACTTTGCACGAGGAAAAAAAAAAAGAGAAGCTTTCATATCATCCTCAAGTTGATTGTTCGCTTTATCTTATTCTGCTCTCTGATTCTTTACAGATCATGAGTAACATTAGAAATAATAATGATAGGAGTAGGATGCTTGGTTGGTTGAGTGTTATTTTGGGTATTGTATGTGCAATAATAATTATAAGTGTGATTGTGGGAATGCCATTGGTGGATATGAATGCGACTAACAATGTTTCAACTCCTGAGACTGCTACACTAACACCATGGGAGAGGTTTGAGCAGGATACGAAGTACTTGCATGAGGGAACTAATTTGAAAAGGGAAATATCTACTTATGTCATCTATCGCTTGCTGAATGAGTATGTTGACACAATGGATGCGAAAAATTGCTATGTGTGCACAAAGATTCCTTCGTCAGTACAAGAAGGGGTTACTTACCATAGTCTGCCGCTTACCTACGGAATAAGCTGTAGTTTGCTATTAACAAGATTCTATGATCAAGAACATGCCCAATACTTCTATTCTAACCTAGATGTAGTGTTTTCCTTTGTGCCTGTAATAGAGTTTCTAAATAAATTAGCTAAAGAACACAGCATAAAAATAGTTAGGGGTTTCTTTGAGCCGACACAGACATTTGGGACAGCTTATGCGCACCGAAATAATCGAACCTGCTTACTAACGCCTGTAGAGAAGAGCTTCTTATATCACACTGATGATAGAAGAAAAGCATTAAAGGAAAGGCTAGAAAATGGATTAGAAAAACAAACGTTTGCAAATGATTACGCTTATAGTGCAATAAAGACACAGGGAAAATTAGCTATAGATGCATTACACGTAGGAAACCTTTGTTTATATAGGCCAAAATCTGATCATGACACTTTATTTGTGGGAACGAGTGAATGCAGACATGTGTTTTTGTTTCAGAGTAAATGGACATTTATGTTAAATGGACAGGATCCAGCGATCCCTGGGATCTATTATATATGTGGACTTAATGCTTATTACCGTCTTCCAAAGAGATGGCATGGGACATGTTATTTGGGAATAGTTTTCCCAAAGATCTACCAAATTGATGACTTAAAGCAACTTCCTAAAGCGTCTGAATTACATCATACTAGACAAAAGAGAGAGACAGCGGTTGCTGTCGTAGGTGATATATTTGGAGCCATAATTCCTTCACTAGGGGTTATCTTAAACTCCATAAAGATTTGAAAGTTGTTTACTATTATGGATAACATGCTGACAAACTTCACAGGGGCTATACTCCTGATGGATTCTGAACTTGCTGCGGAGAGGGCAATGACTCTTTAAAACCGGCTTGCTTTAGACATTCTTTTAGCGAAGAGTGGCAGAGTCTGTAAGATGCTTAATGAGCGCCACTGTTGTGCATTCATTCCAGATAATAGTAATAAGATTAGGGGTATGCTTACTAACCCAACAAGAGACAGTACAGATTTGAAGGAGCTGAAAGAACCTGGAGTTCGGGAAAAGGTTGGAAAGGGAATTGCTAAAGTAGGGAATTGGTTTGGTAGTATTTGGAATGAGGTACTTGCAAAAATAATAGGGGGTATATTGATTGTTCTAGCTTGTCTATTCGGACTATGGTTATCATGCAAAATTAATAAAAGAATTAAAAGAAAATTGGCAAAACGCAATAAAAGGAAAGAGGAAAAGAAAAAGGAGAAAATGTTCTAAGAAATTTGAGAAAAATCAAGGAGGGAAGAAGAATATGAAATGTGCGAACTAAGAAAGTGAAAGGTTGTGAAGGGAAAGGTTTTGTGTGATGACAAGTGTCATCAGAGGAGGGAGAGTAGCTCTTATAATCAAAATTAACATGAAATGTTTATGAACTAATGCATTATAATTGCCGCATAGAAAATGTATTAATGTATTTTTGCTAAACATACGCTTGAAATGTGCCCACGGGGAGTGGCCACCAATGTATACAATGATTAATGAAGCTGACTAACAATAAAATAATGGTACGTTAGTGTATGATTTTACACTAATATTAAGAGTTATATGTTAAAGTTTTGCTAATAAATCATTAGGCCTTAGTTAGCCTGAGTCGAGGCCTAGCTGCCTGGTTTCATATTAAATGTGTTTTTCTAACGTGCAGTGTGCTGACTTGCTGAAGGACATGTACTCGTACTTCTCCAAAGCTAAAAGATGAGTGTAAACGTAGTAGATCCGTTCTCATGAAATTCGACATGCTCAAGGAAACATTTTTGCCGAATGCAACAGTGTAGACTAGTTACAGGTACAAGGTCACCTAAACCGGTACAGACAATGGACCTACTGACTGAGGATGCGAGAGGACCACGAGAGTATGAAATCATACCGGACATTCTACCTGCTGGAGACGTCAATCACAAGAACCAATAAACTACGTGAGAACTGTTATGGGGTGACAAATTTTGATAGTACCAGTGAAAACCCATTGGATGAAGATAGTGGGGTGCCAACCCTACCCAATCAGAAATTAGGGTACCGTACAACAGAAAAGGGATAAAAACCTTTGACACGAGGAGCCATTAGGAGATGCCATTGCAAACTTTTGCTATGACCCAGACACTTTGTCACTCTGCATAGAGACTTTGCTGTTTGGTTTTTCAAACCATCCTTGCCCTTATCTTGCCCGTTCTATACTGCTCCTCCTTATGAGGGAAGTGTCGCTTTTTACCCGTCTTGCTGAATTCCCTGGCTGATGGCGAATCAACTTATGTCCTGAGGACGAAGACTGCCTCACCCATTACGGAGGGTAACTATATGATGATTAAATTGTAATTGTCTGTTTGTCTTTCCTTTCTAGGTACCAACTGCTTCTTTTGACAGAGACCATAGATAGATGTTTTCTAAATTTGTGTTACCAAATTGTTTTGCATGAAGCCCAACATGCCAATGCTAGTTCGAGGTTAGTTAAGGGGTTCACTAAACGGACGCAAATAGACAAAAGACTGAATCAATGCTTTGTTGAATGATGCACTAATGATACTCTGCTAAGGATAATCCATGTTTACGTCGTGCTATGTTCTAATGTTCGTGATCTTTGCTTTGATGAAATCTTATTCGAGTTGCCATATTATGACAATGCTGATGTGTTTCATGGTTTTGAGACTAATAAACTTGCTAGTAGAATTGAATCAATAGGGAATAAACATCACAAAATCATACTAAACTGGTGTGGTTATTCATGACTAAAAGGTCATGGTGGTTTCTGAGTCTGATTGATAACGTTATTGACTTATTGATTGACATGTTTATCAGTTCTCTCGTCCTAAGGTGTCTTCAATCAGGGTCAAAAGATTCATTGGCCTAAAACGAGTCCCAGAGTGAATAAATCAACTAGATTGGGACGCGTTAACAGACCTCTCCCCTCCCATACAGATAATCAACAGGATTTGCTTTTGTGTGAGTTGCCTATAATCTAAACATTGCGAGTACCCGGGTAGATTTTTACATCCCCATCCATTACACTGATTTTATTCATAGGATCAACTGCTAAAATTGTATTTGTCTCTTTTCACTTTGCCAATCTGGACTAGTAAACAAAAGAATATACTCCGAGGTGTTCCCATTTTGGGTGCCAAGCGACACCATGAAGCCATTTTTCTATCGTAACAGTGACATTCTTAAACCGCTTGCTTGACAGGGGGTTTCTGGCCATGTAGGTCAAATAAACAGCATCTACACTACCTAAGCCAAATGACTTCGGCAAAGAACAGTCCAGAAGAATACTACTGGAACCGCTTACTTGTTCTTCACTACACGAACTGTACATTTTAAATGCTCATCATGAGGTGCAAGATTGAGCGCACATACTACCTTTATGTATAGTTCTACTAATTTAGCTTTGCAGAGACTGGTATCTTTTCATGCTTCAGGGTGCTTTCTTCATATGTACTACACCCACCCACACACATTTATATGCATATAGCAGGAACATACTATTCTGAAACAAATGTTAAATATTTGACACATAGTAATATGTATATGTTCAGTAACGATGGTTGCTGGAATTGACATGCTGTAGAATGACACACTCAGTTGTGTTGGAAAAATGTCTTTTTGGATTCTCATGCTCGGAAGGGAATGAGTTTAGAGCAAATAAATCTGGGAAGGGCAGAATGCTGGAGAAATGGGTATAAATAATGGACCCAGTAAGGTATTTCTATTCTCAAGTAGGGAAACATTATTATATGAAAAAAAATCCTTTAAATAGGAGATAACATACTTGTAAACGAACAGGCAGATAAGTCTTACTGACGTATTTTTTGTGTGACAAAAATTTAGTTGTAATAACCTTGGAATTTCCCATCTATCATCATCACGGAAACCAGACCCTAACTGTTATCCTTTCTTACTACTTTAACCCAACACTTTATCCTTCACCCAGACCCTAACCATAATGACATCCCTTACGCCTTCCATTACACTAAATTTAATATCCATCCAATTACTTGCTCTAACCACAACCCCTAAATTTCACATAACCCTAAACTTGACACTAATTCCATCTTTTTCTCCAATCCTAAACTCGTCCCTTAATTTAGCCATTATTTTAACCCTTATACTAACTCGAAACCTTATTCTAATTATAATTATTTTCCTTACACCAACCTTAATCCTTACCTTAACCCCTACGGTGCGGCACCGGTTCCCGGGTGCCCCCACCCACACCCCCCGGTCGTGGATAGAAGGGGAATCCCTTCCACCCCCCACACCCCCGTGACGTCAGCGCGCATCGCTCGCTGATTGTCACAGAGGCCTCCTCCTTCGCGCTGGAAGCTCAGCTTCCAGCGCGCTCGGAAGAGAAATGCCGAGCATTTCTCTTCCGATCACGTGGAGGAGGCCGAGAGAGGCTTCAAAGGGAAGGAAATGTATTTCCTTCCCTTTGAAGTCTCTCTCAGCGTTTCAAAAGTCGGATTGCAGAGCAATCCGGCTTTTGAAACGCCCACAAGACACCAGGGATTTTATTTTTATATGGAAATTGGCATAAGGGAGCGACCCCTTGGACAAGGGTCGCTCCCAGGTGGGGCTTTTTTTTGGAAGGCCTTCTCTGCCCCCCCTGGGGGCAGAAACCTCTAGGCACCAGGGATCATTTTTTTTTTTTTTTCCTTTTAGAGGTGGGGAGCGACCCCTTAGGCAAGGGTCACTCCCCTAGGGGGCAAATTAAATTTAGGCCATTTCTGCCCCCCTTGGGGGCAGATTGGCCTATTTTTATGAGGCCAATCTGCCCAAGGGGGACAGAAACCACTAGACACCAGGGAGTTTTTTTTTTTGTTTTGCAAATTTCACGCAAGGGGAGCGACCCCTTGGGCAAGGGTCGCTCCCAGGGTTTTTTTTTTTTTTTTTTTTTTTAAGGCTTTTCTGCCCCCCGGGGGGGCAGAAACCTCTAGGCACCAGGGATCTTTTTTTTGTTTGTTTTTGTTTTGTTTTTTCTTCCAAGGGGGGCAGAAACCACTAGGCACCGGGGATTTTGTTGTTGTTTTACAGATGGTGAGCGACCCCTTAGGCAAGGGTCGCTCCCCTGGAGGGGCAAATTGTATTTAGGCCATTTCTGTCGCCTTTGGGGGAAGATCGGCCGATTTTAGGTCAATCTGCCCCCAAAGGGAGCAGAAACCACTAGGCACCGGGGTTTTTTTTTTGCGCCAATGTCACGCAAGGGGAGCGACCCCGTAGGCAAGGGTCGCCCCCAGGGTGGTTGGGGGGGCAAATTTATTTTAGGCCATTTCTGCCCCCCCTGGGGGCAGATCGGCCTATTATTATTAGGCCGATCTGCCCCCAGGGCTAAAATTTTTGTGTGTTTTTTTTATTTTTTATTTAGAGATGGGGAGCGACCCATTAGGCAAGGGTCGCTCACCTGGGGGGCAAATTATATTTAGACCATTTCTGCCCCCCTTGGGGGCAAATCGGACGCTTTTAGGTCAATCTGCCCCCAAGGGGGGCAGAAACAACTAGGCACCGGGGATCTTTTTATTTGCGCCAGTGTCACGCAGGGGGAGCGACCCCGTAGGCAAGGGTCGCTCCCCGGGAGGGGGGGGGGTCAGGGGGGCATATTTATTTTAGGCCATTTCTGCCCCCCTTGGTGCCGGCTGAGCTAGAGGCCAAAATCCACAGGTAGGCACTTTGTAAAAAACACCTCTGTTTTCTGTCAAAAAATGTGATGTGTCCACGTTGTGTTTTGGGGCATTTCCTGTAGCGGGCGCTAGGCCTACCCACACAAGTGAGGTATCATTTTTTTCGGGAGACTTGGGGAACGCTGATTGGAAGGAAATTTGTGGCTCCTCTCAGATTCCAGAACTTTCTGTCACCGAAATGTGAGGCAAACGTGTTTTTTTTGCCAAATTTTGAGGTTTGCAAAGGATTCTGGGTAACAGAACCTGGTCAGAGCCCCACAAGTCACCCCATCTTGGATTCCCCTAGGTCTTTAGTTTAAAAAAATGCACAGGTTTGGTAGGTTTCCCTGGGTGCTGGCTGAGCTAGAGGCCAAAATCTACAGGTAGGCACTTTGCAAAAAACACCTCTGTTTTCTGTCAAAAAATGGGATGTGTCCACGTTGTGTTTTGGGGCATTTCCTGTCGCGGGCGCTAGGCCTACCCACACAAGTGAGGTATCATTTTTATCGGGAGACTTGGGGGAACATAGAATAGCAAAACAAGTGTTATTGCCCCTTGTCTTTCTCTACATTTTTTCCTTCCAAATATAAGAGTGTGTGTAAAAAAGACGTCTATTTGAGAAATGCCCTGTAATTCACATGCTAGTATGGGCACCCCGGAATCCAGAGAAGTGCAAATAACCACTGCTCCTCAACACCTTATCTTGTGCCCATTTTGGAAATACAAAGGTTTTCTTGATAGCTATTTTTCAATCTTTATATTTCAGCAAATGAATTGCTGTATACCCGGTATAGAATGAAAACCCACTGCAGGGTGCAGCTCATTTATTGGCTCTGGGTACCTAGGGTTCTTGATGAACCTACAAGCCCTATATATCCCCGCAACCAGAAGAGTCCAGCAGACGTAACGGTATATTGTTTTCAAAATTCTGACATTGCAGGAAAAAGTTACAGAGTAAAACGTAGAGAAAAATTGCTGTATTTTTCACCTCAATTTCAATATTACTTTTTTTTCAGTTGTTATTTTCTGTAGGAAACCCTTGTAGGATCTACACAAATTAACCCTTGCTGAATTCAGAATTTTGTCTACTTTTCAGAAATGTTTAGGTTTCTGGGATCCAGCATTGGTTTCACGCCTGGAAGGAGGCTGAAAGCACACAAAAAATCGTAAAAATGGGGTATGTCCCAGTAAAATGCCAAAATTGTGTTGAAAAATTGGGTTTTCTGAAGTCTGCCTGTTCCTGAAAGCTGGGAAGCTGGTGATTTTAGCACCGCAAACCTTTTGTTGATGCCATTTTCAGGGGAAAAACTACAAGCCTTCTTCTGCAGCCCCTTTTTCCCATTTAAAAAAAAAAAAAAAAAAAAAAGAAATGTTCACTGTATTTTGGCTAATTTCTTGGCCTCCTTCAGGGGAACCCAAAAAGTCTGGGTACCTCTAGAATCCCTAGGATGTTGGAAAAAAAGGACGCAAATTTGGCTTGGCTAGCTTATGTGGACAAAACGTTATGAGGGCCTAAGCGCGAACTGCCCCAAATAGCCAAAAAAAAGCCTGGCACAGGAGGGGGAAAAGGCCTGGCAGCGAAGGGGTTAAAATCCTACCACAGTTATTGCCACAACCATGTTCATAGCACCAGAGTTACTATACACAGTTATTTGCCAGGTCTATGCCCGAAAGTGAGGGTCTTATGCAAGATGTTTGCATTTATGTCTGCACTGATTGTGCAACCAAATTATTCTATCACAGGTCATAATAAAGCAGACGTGTCTGGAACTTTGAAAGGGACTACATATCCCAGACTGCTGTGTGGCCCCAGGAGGTGGCCATCTTACCAGCTCCTGCATCCACTTGACCAGATCAACGAGCGCTATATAGCGCATGGGGGCACTTTGCGGCATGGGACGCGCCTGGAACTTTGAAAGGGACTACTTATCCCAGACTGCTTTGTGGCCCCAGGAGGCAGCCATCTTACCAGCACCTTCATCCACTTTACTTTGACCAGACCAATGAGCGCTATATAGTGCGTGGGGCGTGCCTGGAACTTTGAAAGGGACTACATATCCCAGATTGCTTTGTGGCCCCAGGAGGCGGCCATCTTACCAGCACCTGCATCCACTTGACCTGACCAACAAGCGCTATATAGCGCGTGGGGGCACTACGCGGCACGGGACGCGCCAAGCCCGGGCCAAGGGCAGGCCCGTCCACGGCCATCGTAGCCCGGGGGAGGCTGGGCTGGGCCACCCCCCTTACATTTTCTCTAAGCAGGCACCGCTGACTCTCGCCACTATTGCATCTTCTTGTAGGTGTATCATTGAACTAACTTTTTATAGAACATTTATCCATCAATTATAGTTCTATGGGCAAAAGGAAAGCAATAGAGTGTGTGGCAGGGGCGGTATTAAGAACTAAGCGGAAGAGACATAAGCATGTGGCCAATAACTGTTATGGACAGAAGCGACAACCTTCTTGACGATTGTGAAGGAATCTTAACCTCCTTCCCGGACAGTGGCCCCAACGGAACTGGAGGAGATTGCTCCGCCGTCAGGAAGGGCGCTGGTCACTAGAAAATTGCTGACATATTTGTAAAACGAGGCCAACAGCTATAGCCTCCACAGGGCAGGGGAAGGGTAGGGATGTCATCACCCACACTCCCCCATTATCAGCGGATAAGCCTCAAACTGATCCCAGCGCCCTATTCAGTGAATCAACCGCTTTACCCCTTTAATAAATATCTCAGACGCACGGGAAAACCCTGACCCATGCATCAGGGTGGGTGGGTCAGTAGATGTAAATGAGCACTCAGCCCAGTCAAATGCACAGCATATGTTATGCATCCAAGATTTAAAGAGGGAGGTGTCAGAACTTAAGTCTATGGTTAACTCCTTAATTTCAATAGTCAAGCAGCTAATTTATCCAGACACAATGACTTCCATAAATCATCACCGCAATCCAATGCCAAACTACTCCGGTACCATGACGAAATTGCCCACAACGCTAGCAAATAGTTGTGCTGACCAATCTTTAGCTGATGCTAAGGTAAAGAAATCCGATCAGTCCCCCCCCCCCCCCACCCCCACCCAACAGCTTAGGCGCAGACAAGGCATTTGATGCCTGCTATCAAACTACAAAATCCACAAGCAATACTGTCCCTAAATACACTGCACAACCCATCATTGACCAACTCCAACCTACAAGGACTGTTCTAATGGTCAATGTTCCTAAGCTACACCCACTGGCACAAAGAGAAGGAGGAGATTCCATTAGAAATAAGGCAATTAATTGGATTCGCCACGTAAGAGGTTGTTACTCTGTAATACGTGAGGATATAATTGATGCAGTAAGAAGGCCCAACGTAGGCACACACTGACATTCTACAATTGACATTCAGGGACAGGAGCATGGTGGACAACCTGGTGGCCCTAGACGCAAAGACAAGTGCTCCAGGGCAATCCTGTATCTAGTTCAAATATCCTAGTCCACCTGTATACTGTAGGGCTCGTTCCATCCACTGCCCAACAGGTAATCCATCTGCTCTTAGCGAGAATGATTGACTTAAAGCATCGTCTGAAATACATGCTGAACTTCCCCCTGACTCATATGAAACAACTGTCTCTGGTCTGGCTGTAGTCCCTAATATTGCCTGGAGTCCCAAATACCAGAATGCCATATACATGAAGCACTTAAATGCACTACAGCAAACTTGGAAATAAACTGCCTCACCTTGCCGTGTCTATCACAAGTCGGGGGTAGCTACCAGATATCAGTGAAGTCCACCTTGAGCCAAGGATTGACCACAATAATGGGAAGCATACCCAAGATATTGGCTGCCTGGACTGCCATCATGTATAGGCGTTAGGCAGATGGCTACAAGATTTTAAGCCCCCCCTGCACAGTACTGCATCGGTACAACTCATTGCACAATCAGTACACTGTGACAACTTGTCGCACCCCCCCCCTCGCCTTATGGTACATAACGGAGGGGAAACCCTAACCAGCTGATGCTACAGACAACAGGGAAGTGGGCTTGGAGAAGGACAAAGCCCTCAGATGCGACCCTACTGTAAAACAAAATCCCGACTGAAAGCCGGTTCATTGTTCAACATGGAGCTGTCTGTGGGCCGTGACATGACAGTTCATTATTGAATTATCAAGCAGTTTCATTTTCAACGACCTGTTAACCAGTATATGTTTTGAATACCACTGTTCCAGTTCAGCAGCTTAAGGAGGCCGAGAATTGAGTGGTGCCATGATGCACCATCAGGGAAGCTTCTGGGTGAGAGCCACGATGTCCAGATGGGAGAAGCTGAGCCTGGGACGTTCCAGGATACTGAACTCATCATTACCGATTATGGCAATGAGCTGACCCTGACACCGGACCTATGCAGTCTCTTCCAACGACATTGTCCTATCTGCCGACTACTGCCAACTACTGTGATCAATCTGCTGAATATTGCTGACTACCGTGACTCCTGCCTTTACTGAGTGGTATCTAGGCCGAGGATTGAGCTGTGCCATGCTCCAACGGTGGGCAAGCTTCTGGGAGAGAGCTGGGTCGTCCAGAAAGGAGAAGCTGAGCCTGGGCAGTCTAAGGATACTGAGGTATCAATGCCCTCATGAGAGGTTTGTGAGAAGCGCTAAACTCTGCTACAAGAGACTATATACCCCAGACTGCCTTGTGACCCCAGGAGGCAGCCATTTTCGACATCACCTGCTCCCACTTGCCATTTCCAACGAGTGGTATAAAGCACAAGGGGGCACACCGCTGCGCAGGAAGCACGTGAAGCCCGGGCCAAGGGCAGGACTGTCCACACCAGGAGCCCAAAGGAGGCTGGGCTGGGTCTGGCCTCTTGGTTTTGGCTCCCGCCTTATTTTATCATGTATGTTTTGATGTAAGGTATAAGCTAATAGGTGGGCCAGCCCTCTCCATAATCTCATTCTTACTTTCATAGAGGTGTACCAAGGCTTTTAGAGCCCACGGCCACAATATGGGAAGACGCAAACTGCAGGAGAGTAAGGTAGCATCCCCAAAACCTAAAAAGGGATCTACAATTGACTCCTTCCTAACCCGGGCTATAGGCGTGATTGCAAAAGAATCAACTTTGCTGAAAGGAGGTCATCTTTGTAGCCGGGGGAGGGCCCGAGTGGCGGGCCACTTGAGAGCCCTTCCACGATCCCACGTTCGCTCCACTACTCCACAGGGTTCTCGGATATTTAGCCCTTGGGACCCCCCCCGATGACTCACACTCAAGAGAGGTAGCCGCTGGGAGGGAGTACTTGGTAGTCTCTTTAAAACAGAACCCACCTATAACCAAAAAGAGTGCTCCGCCAGTTAAAAGGGAAGCGACAGCCCAAGCAGCCAGAGCGAAGAGGTTTTATGAGCAGCAAGGTGGGGGTCCCAGATGGTAGCCAGGAGTGGGGTCTTGTACTGGATAAATTTAAAAACATTATCGAGCACTGTCTGGCTTCAGTCCTAGAAAGGTTATCCAAATTGGAGACATTGATCTCCACTTTGAATAGGCCAGATCCCGCACTGACCACTCATGGGTCTCCGGTGCTGGAGGAAAGAAGATGTGAGGGTAGTCACCTGCAGGGAATCTAGAGTTTAAGGAGGTGGGCCGTCCTTTCTCAGGATTTCTGACTTCAGCTCCTTCTAATGTTCAACTCTCACAATCTTGTGCTGTGGGCTCCTCATTAGGTATTATAAGGGGCCCCTTGTTTCATGAAGTTGGGAGGGAAATGGCTGAGCTAAAACACTACTTTTCACCCCATTGAATCTAGGAATATACTATTTGTACGAAGAGTTGAGTGGATTGGTCCTACAAATAAGTCCATTGAGGGTGACTGTGTGGTGATTAATTGTAGAACCCCTGGATATGGCGGGGAGGTTGATTTTCACTGCCAGGCAACCTTCTATGGTGGGACCCGGCATTAGGATTCTGCCCTTAGGATTTTTCTATAAGCCCACCGCCCCGTCGGTAGCTAGGGGGTTTAATTATCCAGAGCAGAGTTTAGGGTTGTGCTCCGCACGCACGATATTCACCAGAAATAGGTTCACAGCCCCTGTCTGATCTTGATGAATTAGATTGACAAACTATCACTGTGCCCATGGGGGTTTCGGCTGGGGTTAAGGCAGATGGTTGTGCTCCTCAGGAGGGTATTCCTGCATGCGCATCCAGGGATCTAAGTTTCCTTTCATGGAACTGTGCGGGTCTGGGGAATAAACTCTCCGACCCTCAGTGGATTACATTCATCTCCCAGTATATCATATTACTTCAAGAAACATGGGCACAGGAGCTGTTTTCTGTGGAGGGTTTTGAGATCCACGTTGTATTAGCAACTCCTTCACAAGAGTCAAGAGCTAGTGGTGGCTTGGCTCTATTATTTCAAGTAACTGCACAGCTGGGAGTTGTTCCAATCCCTCTTAGGCACAGTGGTATACAGATATCTTGGGTTGTGGTTTCTGAAAAGTTTAATTTCTTTGTTGTAAATTTTTATAACTCAGTTTGTTACTCAGTGTGTCAGATCAGGTTTCTAGTCCAAGCACTTCTGATCTTGGAAAAGAGGGTGGTCCCTAAGTTTGGGTGTTTTTATGTCCTTTTAGCAGGAAATGTTAATGCCAAGATAGGAGCAGCCCCTTTGGGTGTAGATCCCCTCATTATAGATGATTGGGTATCGCCCGCAGAACCCCCGGACCATAGAGGTAAACTTCTGGTGATTGAAGTGAGACATGCCGGTCTCTGAAATATGCTGGAGAGAGTGGCAAGCGGTGACTTACTCAAACCCATTTTGTTGGGTGGGGAAAAGGAACTATAATTGATTATATTTTTATTTCTAATAGTTTTGCTGAGTGTTTTACTAAGGGGCTGATCGACAACCAACCGTTTAGTGACCATAATGCCATAGAAGCTAAAATGGTTACTCTCGCTACTGGGACTGTGAACTTGACTCCAGGTGTGTTTGGGCTGATTCCAAAAGTCCAAGGTAGGAGGCTCAGCTGGTGGAAAGTTTCGATCCCCATCCTATTGGTGGACGTTGTTAAGAGATGCAGGAATGTATTTTCTAGCTCCCTCTTACTATTTGAGGCCCCACCAGAGGCCATTCTGGGTGATTTTCAGTCTCTGAATAGCAGCCTCAGATCAATTATGTTGGATTTTCAAGGACCATTAAAAGACCTTAAAGATGGATGGTTTGATAAGAATTGCTGTATCGCCAGTAAACGCCTCCACAAAGTCCTTAAGGACCATCCAAGGAACCCCCACTCTACCAGTGAAGCTAGGGCTGCTTACAAGGAGGCAATCAAACTTAGGAAGCAATGTCTCAAAGAAGAGAGGTGGGAGCAGTTAGTGGGTGCATGCAAGCTCAGATTTGTGAGATCTTTCTGGCACATAGTGAATGGGAAGCCTGCTTATCAAGCTTCCCCTGCCATTGTAGGGACCACTATACCCACCCAAAAATGGGTTGCTCACTTCAAGAGGGTTTACTCACTGGATAAAGTAGAACAACTGGGAGAGGTGGACGTGGCCGCACCCTCTCTGTTGCGCTTAGATTTTAAATTGGAGGAAGTTCAGGTTGCCATCATGGAAAGCCCTTTCAATAAAGTCCCTGGCCCGGATGGCGTCCCTATGGACTTATATAGGGAAAACATTGCCCTGTGGGCTCCGCTATTGACGAATGTTCTTAACGCTGCTCTGGTATCCCTAGCTCATGGAAGTCAGCAGTAATGGTGTAGACAGGACCCAGCGGGTTACCGCCCCTTCTCTTTGCTGGACTCCACAGTTAAGATAGTGGGACACATTGTCCTCCGTTGTATCGAAGAATAGATCCTGGAAAATAATATTATCTGCCTGGCTCAATATGGTTTTAGAGAGGGCATAGGGACAATGGAACAGTGCCTTAATCCTAGTCTAGAGGTGGGGAAATATGTGGTAGCCAAGAAGGGCGCTGTCTACCTGGCCTTTATGAACCTGAGCTGTGCCTTTGATAGGGTTGTTCGATCAAAGCTATGGTCAATCCTGGAAGGTCTCGGGCTGCTCCAACCTTTGTTAAATTTCCTTTGGGTGCTCCACCAAGATGTTAACACCTCAGTTAGATTTGGAAAGGCAGGGGATACTCTGATGTCTTAAAACTAGCTAGGGGAGTCAGGCGGGGGTGTGTTAGGGCACCAGTCCTTCTTTTATTATATATCAATGGCCTGAATTCACATCTAGTTACCCATGGCAAAGATTTTTTTTAAAGTCAAAAATAATCCTGTCCCCTCTTTATTATGTGCAGATGACGTGGTCATCCTTTCTTGCACACTAAATGGTCTTAAAGTTCTGGTGGATCTCTTTGTTGCTTTTATGGGCGCCATGAAACTGGATGTTAACACTTCTAGGACACACCTTATGGTTTGTGGGAAGCGGAACCCAAAACTCAGACCAATCTTTATTAAGGATCAGATGGTAACAAGGGTAACCTCCTTCTCATATCTGGGTGTCACCTTTGATGAGCACTGTACATGGACCAAATGTCTCGCAAACTGCTGTCTGCGCTTTGACCAGTCATGTGGGGCGCTCTTTAGATTTGCTTGTTTAGTTAGGAGCAAGCCTGTTTTATCATTGCTACAGATCTACAAGATGAAATACAGTATTTACCCGTACTATTATATGCTAAAATTGTGCCTATGTTGTTGTGGATATCTGTCTGGAGTGGAGAAATGGCACTTTTAACAGGGAAGTCATTAAGGACTGCCTCAGCTGTGACTTAGGCCTTAAAATCCCATGGCTTAACTATATTAGATCCTTAGCCTTATCAGCGGGCACCCAGAATTATTTTTTAATCCTGAAGCGTTGAAACGGGCTGACAAAAAGACCGTGAAGGAACTGCTATTAACGCAGCTCAGTGAAAGTAGAGAAAATGCGGCATTGGGTAGTAAGTCAGCCAGTGCCCTGATGATTTTAAATACTACTCTTGGCCCAGGACCCTATCTTTCGTTTGTTAGAAACCCATGGGAAAGAGTACTCCTCACCAGGTTCAGACTAGGTTCCTTCCATCGCAACTTATGCTTCCTGCCTGGCCAATACGAGCCACCTGAGATAAGAATTTGTCCATGTGACAAAACTTCGCTCCAGACCTTAGAACACTTGGTCTTGGTCTGTAATTTTTATGATTCTCTTAGAATAAGATTTCTTCTGCCCATTTTTAAAACCAAGGGTTTTTATCAATATCGCCCTGCTTTCTTGTATTTACAACTGCTGAATTATTCCATGGTTGCAGGGGCAATTTCTAACTTTTAAAAAACTGCCTTGCGTTGGAACAAGCTTATGAACTTTGGGCTTTAGATTTTTATGGCTTCTGTAGATAGAATATATGATTTTTTTTTATTTAAGAACCTATGGTCGGGTTACGGTTTTGTTTCTTTTTAACATTTTAAGGTTTTTAACATGTCTGATTGTTCATCATATAAACTATTTAAATTGGAATGTTGTGTATTTTTGTTTTGTTTTTTAGTTTTTTTTATATAATCGAAATAAAGGAATTTCAATCAATCAAAATCCCTAGTGCTGATTTATCAGAAATTACTCATCAGGATGAATTCATGAAGCTCCTTGGTTTATTTAAAGGTCATTTTTACCTAGGAATATGCATTTCTGAGACTGGATCATGCCGTACATTCATGTACGTCATTTAGGAGTTTCCAGGGGTCTCGGCTGCGACCCGTTGCATGCCCTTTGTGATCCCTAGCCTCAAAGGTGGAAAAATGAGTGCCTGGAAAAAAGAGGCAGCTCATGGTCACGAACGTGGGTTGGAGACTCGCTTTCATGGTTTTCTGTAAATTTTTACTACCTAGATGATGAATAACATTATTCACTATTTGTGTAAAATGAAATGGAGTACAATTAGCTTGAAAATGACCCTATCTGGCAGCTAAGGTATGTAAAAAATGCTTTTAAATGTATGTTGTATGCATGCTCGTGGGTGAGTGTGTATGTGAAAGAGTGTGCAATATGTGTGTATGTGTAAGCGTGTGTGTGTACGAGTCATAGTGAAGGTCAAATGGTGTGTCATGTCATGTTGCTTCCGCTACCCCTGGCATTTTTGTTTATTGATGCCCCTGCGTACATTCCCTCACTTACGCCTGTAAAGCGTATGGACAGGTCTCCTGGGCTATAGTGCTGTCCAGTCACCAAGAATGGTGTGTAAGTATTCAGGGATCAGCAAAAGCACTGGCCAACGTTTACATCTCCCCTCAATTATACTGCAATTCTTGGGTATAGGGGTGCCATTCATACGAGGACGATCCACAAGCCAATCGGCTGCTGGGACCAGGACATTCCAAAGACCGTTTTGGATTGTCAGAGTTGTATTTGCATTTTCTTTAGTTAATTACCGATGAAAAGGCTGAATTTGGTTAACAGAAGTGAAAGAATTAACACTGCTCGGCCGGTAGAAAATGAAAAGCCTGTCACACTGCCCTTGACTGCGGCGCTGGAAGAAGAGGCAAAAATACCCCGTTAAATAATTCAGCATTGGTTACTTTTTCCAAGAATCAATGATTCATGTCTGCTGGCTACAAAAGGTTAACTCGGCAAAAGTATCACTATGACAGTCAGTATACCGATTTCAGGAAGGCAGACATTAGATCAGGGTGCTGGACAAAGTATTTTTGCGTTAGAACCGAGGAGGACAGTCTTGGGCTGGCTGCCAGGCCAGTCTGTTCACAACTTACCGGTTTGTCCTTGATGGTGGGGCTCGAGACACACAGGTACAGTTTCCCATCTTCTTCGAGGCAAGCGTCTATCAGCGCCTGCACTGAGCTTTCTTCCTGGAACAGTAGGAAGGCGTAACCTTAAAAAGGGCAAAAATGATTTTAGTTAGTTGTCTTCGATGATTCCATTAAGGAATATTATCAACTTCAACTTTTGGTGTCACTGGCTTGAGAACCCAGCCTCAACCTCTTCACTACGTTTGACTTTGCATCGCTCGGTAGTGTGCTTCAGGCTAAATGAGTTTTCACTCGGAACCGGATTACATTAAGTGTGCAATCAGAATACTTCTTTCTACACATGATTTTTAACAAATATTATGTGTCAGAATTTGGGCAAGGACAAAAACTAATTGAGTTTAGCAGCTCGAAACAAGGGGAAGCATGCATTTTTTTACAGGCCTATAGCATTAGCCCACATTCCAATCTTGGAAGGGGTTGTGTTGACCCTACCTTATCAGATAGTCAAGATAAAGCGCCTATGCTCAGGGACATTGTTATCTGGAGTATGTATGAGGCAATGTGACGCCCACATACAATATAAATAATCTGCAATGTAAGAAAATACATCCTCTGGAGTCAGAAGTAAAATGTAAACCATGAAAGTTTATTAAAATAATTCAAGGTACAAGACAGAAGGCAGAAATAATAGTCAAAATGTATTTAAAATGAATATAGCTAATTAGCATACAACTCCATTGAATGTAGCAAGAGAACGTCAAGAAGTCAAGGCAAAAATATTATAAGCGAACTGACAAGGGTTCAGTCTCTAGAGTTGTAGCAAACCAGGCTGGCTCACCCCCATAATGTACCATCTTTTATAGACAAAAGAAGTTACTGAAAATCGCAGTCAGCATATGGTAAGCAAAGTTAAACAAATTAAAATACAGAATTATACAACCTCACCTGTTGCCGTCATCCTACCACTATCCCGTAACTGAACATTAATATGCCCCTTTTTTACCTAATGTCACTGGATGTGGCAATACAAATCTTGTAAAAAACAATGGAAGTGTCATGAATGAATACACAGCGTTATTGGCTGGAAGGGGCTGGAATGTTGCAAGAGGCCTTCTCCATAGTTCTTTGAGAACAGCATGTCAATACAGAGCATCGAAGCACATTTGCTGCGGTGGTGTTAGTGTAAGAAATGAAAACACTCATCATGGCTTCGCAGAAAAATCTAAAATGGAAGTTAGGCCTAATTTTGGCATAGTTTAGTCAAGCACAGGAAAACACAGTTTAGTCAAGTGCACTGTTTTTCGTTTTAGTGCAGAAACGTTCATAGCATTAAGCACACATTTGTATTAAATCAAAATCAACATTAACAGTTGTGTTACTACAAAGTGAATCCTGCAATATCAGTATTTACTGATAACGCACTGGAATACCAGCCGGATCAGAATGAGGGCTAAACTGTTTTAAGAATCTTTTTATGGTTTAATTTTAAAGAATGTCAGAAATGGATTACTATATTATACAGGGGCACAGGAGAGTGTGGATGGGTGGTCTAAAGCAATTCATTTACACACAAAATAGTCAGAGTGCCATCAGCATATTCAAACAGTTAATGTGTTAAAAAATAAAATTAAAAAAAAGTGCTAGGGCGAAAGAGTTCTTAAAACCTGCTGCAAGCTCTGTCCAATGCCAGAGTGGCTGAATACCAAGGACCCCTAGTCTTGATTGGTCTTTATACCTCATGTTTCCACTACTCTGCACTCCCCGTCTCTTTAGCTCACTTTTGCAGGCTTTTTAAATCCACTCTTTCTCCCTCTTAAGGTATCTTAAATGACTGCCTCCGCAAAGATCTTTTGCTTCTCAAAAAAAAAATGTAATAAAAGTCTTTTAGCTCGCCCGTTACTTTTGGTTGGCTTCACAGTCACTCTTATTTTCTTGCTTTTCAGTGATGAGTATGTGTCAGCTTCAGCATGTCGCTATGTGTTTGCTTCTTCTCTGGAGCGTGGGCCAAGTACTGATTTATTTCTTGATTAGTGTTCATTAGTTTGTGCTCAGATTTGAGGTCCTTTTTTGGTTTTGCTTGCAAGATAACCTGATTACTGGTTGGTGAGAACTTTCTAGCATGTAGATTACTTTAAATGGTAAAGCTATTTTTGTGAAGCATGTAAACTAGTTATAAATTGCTTCACGATAAAAACTAATTTTCACGCTACAATTTTGTCTTGGATCAATAAGTGTGGACACATTAATCTTTTTAAACTACCACATTACAAGCGGGTATGAGAGAAATAGATCCTTGAGTGTGTGAGGAGACGCAAGGAGCACCCATGACAACTGTTGCTAGCGGAGGAGGACATTTCCGGTCACGCTCCAGGTTGCATGGCCACTCTGCACAAGGGGCCTTTCAAGTAAAGAACTGCCCCCCGTAACTGAGTCCTCCAAGTAGAAACACTGGACAGCTCCTATGATGGAAGGTGAGAAGTTCACTCCTGTTCAAAATGACGTAGCCTCTGATTACAAATCCACTTCACCTAGTGTGTTAAAATAGAGAGCTTTAGATTTTTCGTTTCCTGCTTTATCTATCAGTCCCTTTAATTTTTTAGGGTCGAGCACCCAAGCGTCCCGTCCCTGTTGTAATCTCTATTTGGGCTTTTAACCACACCCATGTCACACCTGTCACTTTCATTGGTTCGTCGGCTTGCCTTTTAAAATCCAGTTGATTTCATTAGAGAAAGGCATGCATACGTCATGCCTTTTCCGGTGTTTAGCCCTCCTCGAGCTCACCGCCCAACTACTGAAAACATACGAGGCTCCATGTTTTCAGCCTGGTTTCTGCACGACTTTATCTTTTTATTTACCACGCAGCGCAATCGCGCTGGGTTTTACATAACGAAATCATGCTCGTTTTTTTTCCTTTCAATTTATGTGGCAAGAAAAGTCCGGTTAGGAGTTTACAACGCTAATAGCTTTAGCAAATGTGAGACCTGTTGCACTGCAAATGCTTGTTTAAATTTACTTTTTAATGTTGATTCGGAGAGGGCAAGAACTTCATAAATATATGCCTGCTTTGTAACTATTCGTACAGGAGCAGTGAGTAGTCTATGTTATAAAGTTGTATTGCCAATCTTTGACAGGCCCTTTCCTGTAACCCTTTAAAGACTGGGTTCAGTTCAGTGCATTTGTTGATGAGCAAAAATTGTGGTGTTGTATGTCCGTTACCCCCATCCTGCCCCCCTCCCATTCCACCAAGCCACAAAGTTGCTATCTCCCTGCCTCCTGCTGTCGATGGTCTTGCTTGTCGTCCCTTGTGTTGCTTTCTCACCCCACCCCTGCTATCACAGTCCTCATTTTGCTGCACCCCATTCTCCCTGTATTGCTTGTCCCTTCTGTCCCACCACAATACCAAAAACAAAGCCAAAAGGCTCTCTCACATACGCAAGAGCTGTTTGGCTTTGTCAATGTGTTTTTAAAAATTGTAATATATAGCAGCACAGCTGCAGTGCAACATGGCTAAAAGTAAAGAAAGAAAGCACTATGATGTGGTTAGCACTGGCTGCGTCAGATTTTTGGTTACGTTTAGCCATGCTGCACAGCAGCCTTACGTGCTGCCCAATACCTAGTGGCTTTGCCAATGCTTGTTCCTAATTTTCTCTACCTTCTTTATCCCTTTTCTGGTTTTCTCTTTCTCTAGGACAAAGTACTGATAATGAAAAAAGTCCTGTTGTCCAACAGTAAATGCCTTCACCTGCACCCAGTGGTACAAATTAATAAAATCTAAGTCAGAGTCACGCAGTGCAATGAAAAGAGGGAAATCTTTGCGTCAACCAGACTTTGAACTATTTCTAAAAGGTCGACTGACCATAAACGCACAAGAAGCCTTCCCTGACCAGCAAAGCATACAAAACCTCATGTTTTACACTTTTTAGGTCATAGTCCTCTCTGAGTTGGTCTCGTCAATAGTCCAGATCTGAAGTCTTATTTTAAAATTTTCATCTCGCTGCCTGCCAAATAAATACAAAATAAAACGGAAGGATTAGGAGTTGTGTTCATCGCAAAGCCTGCGCAATGTCTTGGAAACTAACAATGTCAACATTGTGATTCCTCGTGTGTTGCCCAAAAAGTAGTGCTCCCCTCTCCCTAGCAATTTGCAAGAAAGATTATCAATGATTTGCAACTGCAAACGCAAACCATTGAAGATTGAGCAACTTGTCAGTCTGCTACTATTCACAATGTGGGAGTTATTTGCTATAGACCACTAAATGTGTGTGAGTGGTAGCCTTGGACATCACAAGGTTGTTAAAAAGTCAGACTCCGGAAAATTCAACTTGATGTCCTTTTCGCAATGTGCCACTTTATACGGCAATGCATAAAAACAGCACTTGCTAAACGCAGAAATAGAGAGCTGGGCCTCGGTCTCCGCATTCACTGCTGTCCTCGTGCAGAAAGTATATGGCCACAGGAAAAAAATATAAGGTATTACTTTTACAAGTGTTTACATGCGGCGGCACAGCATAAAAAATGACAGGGTCACTAGGTAGACAGTGAGCATGCACAGTAGCACCATGTGACCATCCCATTCCGGGAGCAACAAGCCTCAAGTACTAGCTTCCAATGTATGTCCCAAATGAAAAAAATCCCATTACCTTTAGGCAAGTAGCACTTGCCTCCCTACGCCACTCCGTTCCAATCACCATCTCTTGAACAGTGCTCTGTTGCTTCACAGCACGATAATCATATCGTGGTAATAGTGTGACAGTGCCTGTAGAATCTTCAGTATGTCTTTTTTCATACACATTTTACATAATACAGTTCACATATACTCCAGTATTTCATCAGAATTGTGTTGGCAGGTCTTCTGTTTTGCTGTGCAGTTCTGCTATGCAGTCAAGACTGATGTCAATTTTCCTCAAAGTCCCCCATGAAAGGCTTCTGTCACGCAGACACTGTGTATGAGGTTGGATCTCTATATAGTCAAGCAATATACTGAAGGCCACATTCCCTTTAGCTTATATGTTTCTTTAACATAACAAGCAAAATGGTAGTCTTTTTCCCCTTTTTCTCAGGATGAGGGGAATCAGACCGCCACAAATAAACCGTCGATGGAGGGAAAAGAGCTGATTAAAGTGTTTTATGGTCTGTTTTCTAAGCGTTTATAATGGGGGGGAAGAGGGAGAAGTTGTGAGGTATGTCACCACTCCTTATCCCTCCACTATGTGGAGGGATAAGGAGTGCTTGAACTTGACAGCGGATTCCCAAGTCGGGTCCGTCATCATCAGGAGAGCATGCCTCTCGATCCGCACAGAGCGGTCTTCTTCCTGCTTGTTCACGCCTCCCTCCTTAGAGAGTCACCCAGAGTCAAGCTCCGAAACCCTAGAGTTGGGTTCACGCCCACATTCTTCCTGTGCGAACATCCGAGCCTTAAAAGGGCATGCGTCCCAGATTGCCTGAAAGGAAGGTAAATACTCATCTTGTGATACAGAAGAACAGGGGAAGGGCCAGGGTGTGGACCCATTGATGCCTTCGTTCCTGTCACACACACCTTCCCTAGGAATTGGAAAAGGGGGAAACAGCAGAAATAGTCCGCATTACCCTGATCCCTGCCCTTTTTAATGGCGCACCTCCTCCTGAAGAGCTTCAGACATAAAAACCACCATAGCACTCTGTCATTATTCCCATTATTACAGTGAAGCCAGGTAAGAGACGTATGATCAGTATACAGGACAAACGATCTACCCCCCCAAGTAGTAAGAAGTGTCTCAATACTCCACTACAGGGAGAGGCACTCCTTCTCAATGGTGGGGTAAACTGGCTCCTGGGAAATAGTTTCCTCCTGATGTAAAGGAGAGGCCTTTCCTGTCCTTTCGTATCCAATTGGGACAAAACTGTGCCAGTACAGACATCCGAACAGTCCATTTGCAGAATAAATGGCTTGCTAAGATTAGAAGAAAGCAATACAGAAGCAGTGGTAAGGTCTCTTTTCAAGTCTCGAAAAGATTCATGTGCTGCAACAGGGGTGTGTGTGTGAAGATGGAAGGAGATATGCAATTCCTCAGCAAGTCCATCAGGAGGGCGGATTGTTCAGCGTAGCAAGATGATACACCTCCTTAGTATCCCAAAGGACCCAGAAACGCATGTAGTTCTCTTTTTGTTTTTGGGACGGGAGTTTTTTTAGTTATAGCCTTTATCTTTTCCATTTGGGGTTCAGTAACACCCTCCCCAAGGAGATATCCAAGGTATTTGACTTTATGGTGTGCAAACCTCAACCTTTTCACATTAATATGGAGATTAGCTTGTTGTAGCTGAGATAAGATGGACTCAAGTTTCTTAACGTGGTCAGGTCAGGTCTTGCTATATACTACTATGTTGTCCAGATAAGTGGTTAAGTATCCCTGCTGGTTTGCGAGCAGGGTATTCATCAGCCTCTGGAATGTAGCAGGAGCCCAGCGCAATCCGAATGGCAGGATCGCAAAGTGGTAAAACCCATCAGGTGTACCAAAGGCAATTTTTTTCCTGGTCGTCCAGGTTTAGCGGAATCTGCCAATAGCCTTTGGTTAGGTCAATGGTGCTTATGTAGTGTGTCTCCCCTATCCTTTTGATCACCTTATCTACTCTTGGTAAGCGATACCCATTCAGCTTGGATATCCTGTTTACTGCCCTGAAGTCAATACAAAAGCATAAACTACCATCTGGCTTTGAGACAAGTATGATAGGGGAGCACCACTTGCTTTTGGATGAAACAATGACCCCTGTTTTAAGCACTTGTGTGACTTCAGACTTGAGGGCAAGGTGCTGTTCTTAAGGAATACTATAGGGTTGTTGTTTAACAACAACATCTACTTGTGTTAGTATAGAATGCATGGCAAAACTAATCTTTCCAGGTAAATCAGAAAGGATATCCGAAAAGAATGTCAACAGGGTAAGCAGGTCTTTTCTTCCTTCTTCTGAAAGGGCATTATTTAAGTCTGTATCACCTATAGTGGTTTTCTACAGTATCCACTATTTGCACACTCTTGGAGGGGTCCTAACCATTTCTTAAAAAGGTTAATGTGGTAGAGTTGTTTCTTATTCTGGGACAGCCATAGTTGATAGGTAACGTGTCCACGCATCTTTTGATCTTGTAGGGACCTTGCCATTGTTTTCTCATTTTATCCATAGAGATGGGCAATAGAAGGAGGACCTAGCACCCAACCGTAAGTTTCCTCCACGGTTTTCCTTTATCGTAAAAATACTTCTGTTTCTGTTGACTGCTTTCTAGATTTTTGTGACCTCGATTTTTCCTGTCTGCGATTTGTTATATGTTTCTTTCACAAACCAAGCAAAATTGGAGTCTTCTTCCTCTTCTCGGGATTAGGGCAACTGGACCGCTAAGAATTTACAACCCTCCGAGGGAAAAGAAAAGAGGCACAGGTAAGTATTTTATGTTCTGTTTTCTAAGCGTTTAGAACGGGTGGGGGGGAGGAGGGGGGACTCGTGAGGGATGTCACCACTCCTTATCCCACCACCATGTGCCGGATCCTCAATTGTTTGAACACTAAGCGTCCCTCCCAAGGCATCAGAAGCCTGATGGTCTTACACTGGTGACCCCTCTATAGACCAGTCACTCCCAGCCCCACCACAACTCGTCTCCCATGTCCTGGTTGTCCCCAGTATACGTTCACGTATCTAGAATAGGCACATTCCTCCTGGAGCGGTTCGACTTGAGGTGACGTGGCCTCTGGGTGTCTGTGTTAACTCTTTGTCCGACTTCCAGACCTCGTTGTCAGCGGGAACTCACTGCAGTAGGGCCTCCCTTAGAACTTGCTGATCTTTGCCAGCGGATTTCAAAGATAGGTTAGTCTTTGTCAGGGAACAGTACCTCTTGATTCACACAGATCGGTCTTCTCCTGCTTGTTCGCACCTCCCTCCGTAGACAGCCAACCTGAGTCAAGCTCCGAAACCCCAGTTGGGTTCGCACCTGCCTTCTTCCTGTGCGGATGTCAGAGCCTTAAAGGGGCAGGCGTCCCAGGTAGCCTGAAAGGAAAATAAAGGCTCATCTTGTGATGCAGAAGAACAGGGGAAGGGCCAGGGTATGGACCCATTGATTCCCTCGTTCACGTCACAGCTTCTAAAAGCTAAGCTTGTAGAAGTTGTTCAACGCCTGTGAGGTTTTGTTTTGTGTTAGCTAGTTTTGGAAAGGGATTCTTTTTAACATTCTCATAGAAATGGTAATAATCTTTTTCCTTTCTCACTTCCAAAGAGATGGGTCATTTGCATTTGTTAAATTAATAAGGTTGGAAAGGTTTTTACCTTGAACAAATTCTGTTTGCACTGGTCTCGCTCTTTCAAGGATCAAGCTGTGGTAACATTTAAATTCTTACCTTAGATAAGGCCACAACAGACTACTCCCCAGACATTTGAAAGAAACACACAGGAAACTAGTAACCATGCAGGAATACTAAGACTGAGCAGATATGATACTTTCTCCGGGTATAATCTTTACGCTTGCCCTCTGGATTCATCAACACAAAGGGTCCTGGCGTCTTGAGGCTCTTCTCGTCCGGATAGTCCTCAATGGTTGCTGGTCTGCTGGAGTCTCACTCCAGCTTCAATAGCCAGGGTTCACTGCAGGAACACTGGTCAGCTGTGGTTGGGTTCCATTGATGACCGCATGCAGTTTGTAGATTGGAGAGCTGGGAGTAGTGTGCAGTGTGCCAGAGTGAAGGTGGAGCCAGCGAGGCTTGTGGAGCATGCCTACAAGGTCAAGTGGAGCGGAGTCTGAGTGAGAGTTTAAAAAAAGTACCGGGAGCATCGCTTCTTGAAGTCAAAGTAGTGAAAAACTTAATTTTATATATATTTATAAAAAGTTTGAGAGGGACAAGGAAGGAGCTGAAAGAAGCTTAACGGAAGTGACTGGTAGAGACTGAGAGCTTGACAACTCTTGCCTTGGTGTGGATGTTGCTGGTCACCCAGGCAGCTTTCTTGCTATACCATGGCCTTGCTGACTTTCTAGTGAGAATAGTTTGTTCAGCTTACTGATCAGCTAAGGAAACTTTGATCTTTTCGTTAGGCTTCCAGTGGATGTTCTGATGCAGAATTTTGAAGGCATACATCTTAACAGAAAGACTTTGTCACTATCTAGCTCGCGAGGATAGCACTGTGCTGATCCTATGCTTAAAAACTTTGCTAGATAAGCAGACATTTGAGGTGAGCAAATCTAGAGTGTCGCTGGTGTTGCAGGGTGCTCCTTACTAGAGCAGCTCTCCAACTAAAATTGAGAACTTCCCAGAGTTCTCCTTTGTTTTTTACATAATTTATGCGTCACTCTAACCCTGAAAGGGCCTTGGTTTGATATATATTTATACACACACACACAATGGGCTTATACTTACTTATAAAAAAACTAAATTTATGTTGTAAAAAACATGCATTCTAGAGGCATAAACATGGTAAAAAAAATGAACAGGTAAGTATCTATATCTATATATATGCACTCCACAACAAAAGCTCTGTGAGGGGGCCCATGACCCTGCAGGGCGGCCTCAACTCCAAGGGCGAAGCATCCCATTGTCACGTAACGAAAACAAAATGCTGAGGTACCAGTTCAAAAAACATCCAGGCCTTTATTCTGAGTAGCAGCACATACAGATGCAAAACCATGACGCGTTTCGGCAAAGAACTGCCTTGATCACAGGTAAATGTCCTTTTGCTCCTGCGCTGGTGCACCAACTGATGCCTAGAGCCAACAAAGGCAGGATTGTTTTGTGCTTGCAGGGGTACTTTCCTGCACAAAAACAATCCAGAGAGGCATTTTCCTCTTTCTATCTTTGCGGAAGAATGCAACACACATGGAAAGAGGAGAAAACGAGGAGAAATTATTTTTTTTTTCCTAATTACGCCTGCTCTGGGGAGGCCCAAGGTTTTGGCACTGCTCCAATTTACGTGATTTTGTCAATCAGTGTCAAAATCCCTGGGTGTTGCGTGGAAACACCCACCAAAATGCCCATGGAACGCCTCCTTGACACAAAGCAAGGCAACACAGTGGTTTACGCTGCTTTGCCTTACTCCATATCTATGAGGCCATGCAAAGCAATGAGGGTGGCTTTGGGTCGCCTCATAGATATGATTGAGAGGCTTATGCTGGCGGTGCAAGCCCCAAAATATTCTTTAAGTTGTTTTTTTTAAGTCTTTCACCGTCAGGTAGCTACACATACAATAGTAGCTACACATACAATAACAGTGAGCTTATATGAAAAAATACATAAAACAAATGTGTTACTTATTGGGAAATGCACTGCAGTGCATTATGAAACCTTTATTAGTTAATGCACTGCAGAGGTCCGTGTGTAACCGGAGAGTGACAGAATTAAATGTTGGTTGGTGCAGTGGAGAATAGTGACTTGTGTATTTTTAGTGCAACTAGGTCAGTCTGCGACAGAAAGCACTGTGAATATGTAAGGCATTATTTTATACTTGCATTACACACAGTATAAGATAAGCAACAACAAAAAGGTTTAAAATAAAACGATGCTTGCTAAATGTAGATTTATTCAATACCAGAGCATATGCAATACTATTTTTTAATAGCTGTCCCTTCAACACCGCCAGGTAAACTAAGCACTATGTAAATACAATTACAATTAAAAGCACACACTTCACAGCGCAGTTAACTCATTGCACTAACACTCAAAAATAATAAATGTTTGCCATCACAAAGCTTTGAGTGACTGGATCATTTAAAGCCAGAACTAGAATCCTTTACAGTTGCAGATTACCCTTTACAGTTGCAGATCAACTCACAGCGCACATTTCCATTTCATTCAGAAAGCAAGAGCTCTGGCAGGAAGGCTGTCTATGTGGCTTCGTTTAACAGCACAGGAGACTCAATAAATAATAGTTCAGCTGAGGCATTTTAATGATTTGACGAAGGGGGAATTTGCAACCCACTGTCCAGGACTCCACGCCCCCCGGGGAGTGCACCCTCAGATTGAAATCCTCTGTTAAAGGCTTCTGTGGTTTTGCTGTCCTTATTAAGGCTGTTTTCCCTACAGGGCCCTCTCACCAGCATTTTGCAATCCTATAGACAACATCATTTTGTATGCCAACAACATCCAGTTCAACCTCGACTCGCCAAGGACACCTCCAGCACCCTAACTAAATTCACTGACTTCTTGTCATAAGTAATCCATCGGGAAAACACCAACTGCCTGAAACTCAATCGGATAAGGCGGAGGTGGTACCCTTCAGGAAAGACACCTCTCTTTGGTCCTTAGCCTTTGGAATTAGGAGCCACACCCACTCCATTGAGTCACACTAGGGACATGGGGACCGTGATCAAAACCTAATCTCAATGTCCAGACAGGTCAACTTGATTGCCTTCTTCTGCTTCGACATCCTCCAACTCTTCCAATTTTCAGATGGCTTACGCTCAACAGCTTTCAAGCCATCATCCAAGCCCTTATCACCAGCAAGCTGAACTACGGCAATGCCCATTACATCCAAATCTCCACACAACTCACCAAGAGACTCTAGGTCAGCCAAAATGCAACGGCCAGTCTTGTACCCAATCTCCCACCCTGCACCCACGTATCCTTGTACCTCAAAGTTCCTCACTGGCTTACCATTCACAAACGCATCCTGTTCGAACTAATCATGCATGCATACAAAGCACTAGAGAACCAAGGACCCGCCTATCTGAAAAGCTGCATCATTTTCCACACCCTGACCAAACATCTTTGTTCCACCAGCCTTCTGTGCAACAACTTCCCCTGCATCTGTAGAGCCAGAGCCTGCGGCGGCGGTTTCTCGTCCCTGGCTCCTAAAACATCCTCCCCTTGCACATTAGAGCCGACAGCTCAGTACAAGAATTCCCAAAATAAACTTTTAAATCGGTCTCTTTCAAAAGGCCACAGTCGGGAAAACACCCACTTCTCCAGGTGCCAGGATGCCTTCCAGAGTAACATGCAAGCATTACAAACACAGATAAAATAACAGCACAGTACTTTCAACAATATGTGAAAAATATTAAATCTACAGAAAACAGGCGATGGATGTTTAAAGTAAGACTGGGTTCAGTGGAAAATGCAAAAGATCATAAGCCATACGGATGGCCTGGTAAAATGCCCCTCTTGTAATTTGGCAGTAATCTCCTTTGTAAATATGATTTCCCTTATGAAGAATGAAAGAATGATTGCTTCCAGTGTTTTGACGTTCAGAGATTAGGCACGTAAATGTGGCCTTATGTAATGAACTGAGCACATTTCTATTATAGTAATAAAGTCGATGCAATTGGGATTTTAACAATAATGTCTTAATATTGCAATCTTTTCTTTTTAGTGTTGTGTAATAAATGCTTTTTTTTTTTGCTTTTTCCACCCATAAAAATCAAACAATAAATCAAACTTAAAATTTATCATATTTACAGACGTCAACAATTATTCCCGACTTAACAATTACTGGTCATCCATTTTACGACTTTGCACGAACATGTAACTGCAGTCTCTGACAGTGTTTGCATCAGCTACACTACGATAAATGTGTATGCCATCAACATACACATTCAAGGTAAGGAGCAGTGATGAATCACCTCGGCCAATAGTTTACAATGAACACTGAAAAGTACCTGCAACAAAAGTGGCACCTGGCATACATCATATTTTGCTGCAAAGGGGTTTGGTTGCTCCTAAAGCTACCTTCTCCAGTCATGACTGAAGTTTTATTTATGGTCTACAATGTCTGGAGCAAGCTGACATGCTTAGTGTCACATGGCTTTTCTGAAATTCACTAAAGTACAAACCATTATCCTACTGGCCCTAGAGCCTGACTGAAAATCATTGAGAAGAAGTTTTCAAAACGGCTTTGAGTTTATTTAGTTTCAGTTGCTTCCGACATCATGAATGGGGCGGTTATTTTGCTGGGACACCATCAGGAGCTGAGGGTCGAGTCGGCAGAAGGCAGCGGGAAGAGTTAAGGATATTTATTTTATTTTAATTTTTTATTTCTAATTCCCTTCCCCCACCCGCCCCATCCAATTCACCCACTGCTCCCTTTGAGATTTGTGGTGGCCACTACTGGCTAAGGTTGCTTATTTTCTTTAGATCAGTGCCGTATTTCCATCCAACACATGCCCGTTGTCATTAAGTCGTATAGATAAACTTTCTTTTAAATAAAAAACAAACAAAACATTTTTAATCATGCCACAGACCCTCTATAACCAATGGTTCAATTGGTGACCCTCAAGAGCCCAGTGTTTGAATAAGAACTACAGCAACATATTCTCCATTAGGACTTACATGTTTGTTTCTGTATTTCAGTAAGATATATCAGACTGTATTGGTTTAGATGTGCCAATAACCATTCCTAAGGCAATCTTTATGCCATTTGGTTTTGCAATAGAGAAAGTAAAGGTTTCTACCTTTTGTGAATATGCATCCTCCCGAAACGCACTAAGCAACACATTAATTATGGCCTGAGATATTCACTTACCCGTGAAATGTCTTTTTAATTGATCAAAACAAAGACCATACAGCTGTATCGTTTTCAGGTGGGCGATAATCAACAAAAATGTGCTACACTCCCCATTTTCCTGTGCCTATTAATTCTCCACTTTCAAACACTAACATGTTTCACAGGAAAAAAGGAACTAAAACAATTCGGGAAGGCAAACAAGTGTGACTCACCTGAAAATGACATATTAAGCCTAGTGCTCACCACACAGCTCAAAATATCTCACTTCTGCTTGGACAAAACAAAGTTGTTGCAATGATTTGAAATAGCCGATAAGGCCTAGTTGCGTACAAATTGGTCAATTTAAGATTTGTCTTTTCCATATAACATTTAAAAGAGAACAACGTCTTATTAGACATGCAGCACGATAATATACCTTTACTTTTGTTTTCACACGACCAGACACAAGTAGTGAAATATAGGTGGATTACCTTTTGGTGGAAAATAGGATTTGCTTTCAGCTTTGTGAGGCCAGTCCACAACAAGTGGTCCAAACCTACGAAAGCTTGCTGTGATTTCATCTGCAAAACAAAGTGCACAATTTAGTCTGGTTTGAAAGCTAGAGCATCACGAGGACAAATTAAATATTTAATATTTTACTGTGTTAGTTCAACAATGCTATCCGGTTTATAAAAACAGTCACCTACGACAGCCCAGTCTTTTCTTGCCACCACAGAAAAAGTCACATGTTGAAAACCGAATACCTACATGACAGCAGCATCTCACCTATTCACTAGAGATAGCTTAATTATTATTTCTTTAAATTTATATAAAACGCATGTTTAAGAAGTTAGAGAATTGGAAAGGAGCAAGCTAGTAAAGATGGCAACAGACCTTTGCGGAGCTTCGCAGAGCCCCATTATACTTGTCAACAATTTGCCTTGGAAATTAACCATAAAGCTGCAGAGACAACGGCCACCAAAACTGAACTGACAGTAGAGCTGTGGTCTTGGCCCGACCTGGATCACCAGGTGCATGCAGAATCCAGGCCTGTGTGAACTGGCATAGTCAGCCTTCCTGTACACTTGCTTGATGGGGATTGAGCCCAACACTGAAGTCTAATAAAGACATAAATACATGGATTGTTTGGGCCGACAGGTGTGGGGATGGACAGTGAATAACCACACAGCCGCCTAAGGCCCAAAACAGATTTTCAACATTTGAGGGGGAAGGGGAACGAAGGAGAAAGACTCCTGGTGCCTGGCCAAAGAAAAGTGCCCAACAGAGGACAAAAGAAGCCATCAGAAGGTGACACGACGTGAAAGAACTACCTCCATGAAACAGGAACACATCAACAAATTCTCCAGGATGCAACCACAAGATGAGGAGCGAAGGGCAAGGAGCCAAGACCTGCTGAATCCAAAAGATACAACCACAAGTGAAGGACCAGCCTCATCGACTGATAATATTTTGGATTCAATTTATGACACTCCCCAAATTCTGCAAAGCAAAATAGAGGAATAGGGTGTAGAGGTGGGCTTGATCCACTAAGACCCAAGGAAGGTAGTGTATAGCGTTACAATAATGAAGATGAGAATATCGGACTTGGAAGAAGTGGTGGGTGAGCTAAAATAACAAAGTGATGCAACTGATGGCCTCTAACAAAAGCCTTGAGTATAGAACAGAAGACATGGAAAATCAATCTACGCATCATGGGTCTCCTGGAAGGGGCAGGGGAGATGGGGGGGGGGGGGGAGGGGGGGATGAGCTATTTCTAGAACAATTACCAAAGACTTTGATACTGCAGGAAGATTAATCACAGTGTCACATGGTGGAGAGCGCACATAAAGCCTTAGCACAACACCCACCCACCCAGAGCCCACTACAAACAATCAATGTGAAAATGCTCAACTAAAGTGAATGAGACAGTGAAGATAGCTAGAGAAAAGAGAAAATGATACATAACTCCACACATATTATGTTTTTCCTGACTACACAAGAAAAAATATTTACAGAGGAAATATTTTGAGAATGCCAAAAAGAAACTGCATGCGATGAGTCAACGCTACATGCTTCTCTACTCATCCAAACCCAAAATGACTCAAGGTCCGGATCCTAATTTTTGAGACACTGGAAGAGCATGAGAGTAGGTAGCAGAATGGAGAAATATACACTAACTGACTCCTGCTAATAGGTAGGAGGACTTAGGCTGGACAACACACATAGCCAGACAGGGATGACAATGACCTACAAAAACATTGCAAACAGATTCAAGGGCTGAAGGACAAAATGCTGGGCTCATCGGATGTGCGGTCTGGTACAGAGGGAAAGGTAGGAAGGTTGGAGAAGAAGCGGGAGGTCCAACTGCAGTCTTAGCAGGAGATCAGATGCTGCAGGTCCACAAAAACAACTGACAAAACTAAAGCTCTGGAGATTATGCT
This sequence comes from Pleurodeles waltl, assembly GCF_031143425.1. Taxonomy (NCBI): domain Eukaryota; kingdom Metazoa; phylum Chordata; class Amphibia; order Caudata; family Salamandridae; genus Pleurodeles; species Pleurodeles waltl. Next base: position 966,454,952 of record NC_090445.1, read on the forward strand.
CAACTTGAAAACGAAGGGGAGCGAGGTAAGGGTGGCAGTGCACAAAAGCTTATCAGGTTGTTTGAGGTGAAGACGGTCCCAGGGGACAAAATGGATCATTTCTGTGTCCATCAGAGAGAAGAGTAGGGTGGGGGTAAGTTAATGTTTCTGTGGAATGTTGAAGCATCATGAGAAGTGACACCCACACAGACAGACAGATTGAGGTGAGATCACAAATAAGAAGAAAAGATAACAGAGCTCTCAACCCCGCCATCATCCACTGGTGTGAAGAGAACTATGCCGGACAAGACAAGGGTTAAAGACACATACACGGTTTTGACATGGAAAGTAAATGGTGTGTTAATGTTAAAGGATTAAACACTAGATGGCAGGGAAGTAACTCAAGCGACTCAACCCAGAAATCATCCTGTTAAAGGTGACGCACATCATGTGAGCAGGATGTAGTTCCCTGGCCAAGGGGAAAATACAAACTTATTGCGTACAAGGGCCTCTAGCAGTATGGCAGTTATGAGGAAAAAGTGCCTCTCCTTCACAACACTAGAAAAACGGTAAGACCCAAATGTGTGTCACATCGGATGTCAGTGATTTAAAGACAACAAACTCTCACAATTGCTAATGCATATGCTTTTCCAACATTGCAAGAAAAGGAGATTACTAATGTGAGGCAGTAACTCCTAGACACACTGCACTAATTACACAATACAGTGAGGAACTTTAATGAAGTTATGGACAGCTCACGCAACAGATCAGACGGAAGGAGGGGAGACATGATTAATGAAATTCATAAACAGGTATGGGCAGACGTGTGGGCACAGGGCCATTCACATGACACACAATACTCACACAGCAACTGTACTCCTGGATTGACAACATTCTAATTCTAAGAGCTGAACTGCCAAGAGTGTGGAACACATACTATAAGCCCAGCTTAAACCACTTTGCCTTGATGTGCAGTTTGCATAAAAAGTTGTATAGGGCAATGGAATCTAGAGACTCAGTGCATGGGACCTTCAAGATAGGAAAATCAGGGAATCACTTAGAGAGGCAACAAAATAAAACTTCAAAGACAACACATGAACAGTAGAAATGACAGAGATCCTGTGGGTGGGATATAAATCAGTGATCACGGGGCAGGTGATAACACAGCAGTACACTAAAATAACCTAAATAGGGCAAACATTAAAGAAAACAGAGGCTGAGATGGTCAGGAAAGCTGTGAACTTGACAGTGCAAAGGCAGCTTGGCTGCACAAGGGCAGAATACAAAGCCGTAGTGAGCAACAAAACAAAAATGTGATTCCTAGCCACACAAAAATGATAAATGGAGGATGTAATAAAGGGGCAATCTGTTAACCTGCTTCAATCGAAAGAAGAAGAAATGTTGGGGGTGGTGACAGTTAACACTGGAAAGGGGAGAAAACAAGATGAGGAAATTACCCTGGTCTTTGAGAGATATTATGAGCAGGTGTACAGTGATGAGGAAGTGAAGGCAGATCCAGCCACGAAGAAGTGCTGTGGCAAACCACTATGCCAAATTTAATAGGAGATATAGGACCTCATTACAACCTCTGCAGTCTTCTCAGAAGACCGCCGAGGCAGCGGGCGCCAGAATACCGCCAGTGCTGGCAGTATTTCTGGCTCCCTATTTTGACTTTTCCGCTGGGCTAGCGGACGGTAACAGTGTTACTGTCTGCTGGCCCAGCGGAAAAGTCACATCAACATTGCTGCCGGCTCGTGGTAGAGGCGGCGGCAATGCTGATGTGCAGCCGGTGCAGTAGCACCCATCACGCATTTCACTGCCCGAAATTCGGGCAGTGAAATGTGCAATGGGGCTATGCCTGGGGGCCCCTGCACTGCCCATGCCAAGTGCTTGGGCAGTGCAGGGGCCCCCAGGGGCACACCAAGTCCCCCTTACCGCCAGCCTTTCCTTGGCGGTGTTTACCACCGTGGCCAGGCTGGTGGTCAGGGATTATAACCGCCAGGCGAAAGGTATAGTGGAGGGGCCAGCGGTATGGCCGTGCCACAGTCATAATAGCTGGCCGAACACTGCCAGACTGTTGGCGGGGTTACCGCCAGCTGCCAGGGTCGTAGTGAGGTCCATAGTGGCAAATTTGGATAGTCCTATTGGGACAGACTAATTGGCAATAAAACAACTACAGACAGGCAACATTTGGGCTCCAAAACATAACCAGGTGAACTGTGTAAGAAATTGTCTTCTTCACTAGGACACCCCCAATCTCTCCCAACAAGAGGTTTAGGGTGTGACTGTTATCGTCTGAGGGCTGCAGAGGGTAGCTGAATCACCACGACAAGGTCACAGCGGCATGGGCCAGCCTGGATCGTCCCTGTTCCTGAGGCACCATAGCAGCTGCCCTGTTGGGGCGGGGTTTCAGAAGCCACCTGCCCCATGGAGAAGAAGACTGCTGTGGGTCTCAGTGAGCACCCAACCTGAGCACAGACAGCTGTCTGCGGCTCTCCGCGGCTGGGTCCCATAGGAAGACGTGCTCTGGGGCCTGGTGGTAGTGTCAGACCAAGGCCTGGTCATTGGCAGGGGGGGTGAGAGCTGGACACTTAAGCCACCAACAATATTGTGCTGGAAGAGGAGAGATTAAGAGGAAGGAAGACACCCCCTATGCTCCCTGTGGTTTCCCCTTCCTTTTCACTTTGTGCCCCTCCCACCGCACAAACAGTTAATCGGATAATTTGGGGGACTGAACAGGCGGGACAGAGGACAGACTGCCCCCACACGGACAAGATTACTGGAGGTGGAGATTGGATCTGTGGCCTTGTGGGGGAACAGAGGGATGGACAGAAGGACCCCCAGAAAGGGCTGCATTTCCACAAAGAAAAGTTCTTGTTGCAAGTAACCTGGCCCATAGGAGGATGTGCTGGCCTCAGCACTTCCAGGTACAGAATCCCCACAGCAGCCTTCTGGACATATGGGCAGCACGGATACTGCTTCGTGGAGGAGTAGCGCTGCCTGGAGGCACCCAAGATATTGACCAGTGCTGGGTTTCGTACTGATGCAGCAGAGGTGAGGCTCCTCCTTAAAAACAAGTGAGGTAGATGTCCCATTGAGACTGGGCCCCTGGGTCGGGATCTGGCCCAGTGCACCCAGCAATCAGGAAAGTTGTTTCAGAACAGTCCCCTCCCCATTCGGCCTTGCTAGGGCCCCATCTACAAACTCCTGACTCAGGCGTGCAGCAATCTGCCATCCACGAATGCTGACACAACACTCTGGAACCGCTGCTGCACCTATTGGCATTTCTCCCACGCTGCCAATCATCGGGACGATGGCTAAAGACAAAGAACCTAAACACCCATGCCAGGGGAAAACGGATCGCCACGCAAGGTAGTTGTACCCCGTAAGAAGAACCTATGCAAACCCTGCCAGGTAATGCCGCCCTCCTCTTGTCAATCTTGTCTTCTCTAGATGCTTTAGAAGGAAGGGTGGAGGCGGGGAAAATATGATCGGAGGAGTCCCTCCTACATCAAGACCTCTTCAGCGTTGTCCAAGGGGTAACAGCAACAGAGACCAGGATTTTGGAGCTGGAAGACACAGTCCAGGGACTCCTCACGGAGATAACAGATACCAGGACCACCACTGAAGATGTGCTATGGATACTGGAGGATGCTGAAAATCACTCCCAACGTAATAATCTGAGATTTGTGGGGTTACCCAAGGGGGTTCAAAGGCCCCAACATTGTGTGGTTTCTTGATAACTGGCTGCGACAAACAATCCCCAAGACAAGTTTCCCTCCTGTTTCATCATCGAACAGGTGCACAGTGCACTGGGAGGTAGGAGACACCCAGGAGCTCTCCCTAGACCAGTACAAGCAAGATTCCTGAATTTTCAGGACAGAGATACGATCCATGCAGAAGTGCGCAGGCTAGGGAAGTCTGCCATGAGAACTCTAAAATCCTTATTTTCCCTTATTATACACAAGAAGTCCAGTGACAATGATGCACCTTCGACATAGTAAGAGCTAAATTGAGGAACCTTCACCTGCAATACATGCTTTTGTTTCCAGCCAAACTCAAGGTGATATATCAAGAGAATCACTATTCTTCCGATCGCCAGAGGAGGCCTGGAAATGGATTGTAGAGCGCCCCAGGCTCAGAAATCCGGGAGATCAGGTGACTGGTCAGTTCTCCCACATTAGAAGACTGTTGCCTGATGTTATACTCCTACAAGAAACCCTTCTCCGGGATACACAGTGTAGATTTCTGGGAAGAGGAGCATACACCACACTGGCACATGCTGGGTATACATCAGGATCAAGAGGTGTGCCTTTAGTAGTGAGAAAGAACCCACCCTTCAGTATAGAAAAACAATCTGCTCCCTCAAGCAGATACATGGGAGTAAGGGGACTTTGGGGACACACTCAATGTATTTGAACCGCCCAAGTTATAGACCCTCACACGGACAAAACTTTCAGAAATCCTGCGGGCAGCCAACTCCTAATTACACATCATGGTAGGGAATTCAACAATGTCATGTCATGGCATGGCAGTGAATCTGGATAGGTCTGGTACACCAATAACAACACCGCCATCTATTCCGCTTCCACGCTTTGCTGCCACACTTAGCCTATCAGACCTGTGGCAACCAGTGCACACCCCACAGATGATACTCACACTTCTCGGGAGCCCACAAAGTGTTTTCTCGGCTAGACTACATATTTGCCCCGGCGATAGAGGTGGGAGATATACAATAGGGGGACTGTGTTTGTAGGGGGTTCTCAGACCACTGCCCTCTGCTAGTGAAGCTGGATAGACTGTGCCATGGGTGGGGGGAATAGATGCTCAGAGCATGGGACCTGAGGGACCACGATATGGCCAGAGGGCTCTGGGTTGATACAGAGCTCTATTTTAAAAATAATGAAGGCTTGGTTACCTCGAGAGTGATGCTAAGGGAAGCATACAAGGTCCTTCTGGGCAAAGTTCTGAACTTATTTGCCCCCCCAAAAAAAAGGGGGGAGAAGGGAGGTCAAAGCCCTGGAGCAACTGGAGGGCAAGCTGTTAGAACGTGAAGGTGCCCAGGATCAGACCTTGACCTCCACAGGCTCAGGCAGTTGTAACTCCTGAGAAAGGAATACTGAGACCTGGCAAAATCGTGAGCAGAGAAACTATGTTTGTCACGCTACACAGATTGAATGATACTGGGCATAAGGCTGGGAAACTCCACGCAGGTTTAGGCAGGAAGGAAACGGAAGCCAGATGGGTGCATCAGGTAGTAGGACAAGGGGGTGACTGCTGTGACACAGAAGAGACTTGCAGGGTCCTTTGCTCGTTAGTATGAGGATTTTTACAGAGCTGTAACCCTGCAAGACGTGCATTGCGCAATTCCTGGAGTCGGTAAATACTCCTGCATTAGACTAAGAGGCACAAAATTCACTAGAGGCAGACATCACATTGATGGAGGTCCAAGCTGTTACAGTAAAGCAAAAATCCAATAAGGTCCTTAGCCCTAACAGGCTTCCTGCAGAATTTGTTCAGTGACACGTGGAACTGCTGGGGCCCCACTTACTGAATATGGTCCAAGAAGCCACTCAGCAGGGCACTCTGCCACCAGCCCTCAGACGAGCAATATTAGTAATAATCCATGAAGAAGTTAAGCCCAGGGAGCAGTGAGACTCCTACCCCCATCTGTATTACATGTAAACATGCCCCTGGTCCATAGTGCCTTGTGGCCAGTAGATCGACCCGCTTTAATCTAATGCGAGCTCATAACTGTATGAATGAAATTCAAAACCGGTCTGAGGCACATGTCGTCCTCGCATTAGATGCGAAAAAGGCATTTGATGCAGTGCACTGCCCATCTTTTGAACAAACTCTGGCAAAGTTTGGGTTTGGCCCCCAATACCATAAGTGGGTGAAACTACTTTATCAGGCCCAGGTGCCAGTGGTGAGAGTGACTGAGGCACTGTCCCCCCTTTCCCACTGTAGGGGTATGAGACAGGGTTGCCCCTTGTTCCCCTGCTTGTTCGCTCTCACAACAAAGCTGGCTTGCGCAGTATGGGATCTCCCAGAGATACGTGGATTCAAACTTATAGAAACATAGGTGAAAGAGGAGAACATTTTGCACTAGGAGGATGACATCCTCCTTTATGTCATGGAACCGTCCAAGACCCTTCCCTTAATTTTCAAATTGTTTGAGGAATACAGGAGCTACTCCAAATATAGAATAAAATGGGGCAAGTCGGTGCTCTACCGTCCACAGGGAGGGAATGATGCGTCCCTGATCCCCCTTCGCCTGACATGCATGGAAGACAGATTTAAATACCTGGAATTTTTCTGAGTTTAGAAACTGAATTCTGCTTTGAAAGGAACCTGGAGAGGGTGGTAAAAGTGCGGCAGGAGGAGATAAAGAGGGCTGCCTCTAATATAAATGGGACGTGCAGCCATGTTTAAAATGATTTATCTTCCAAAATTGCTATATGAACACGTTTTACCAGATCCTGTCTGAGGTCTTTACTAAGTTGGAGGGTGACCTGCGTACTCTATTGTGGGACTGGAGACACCCCAGAATTGCACTAAAAACACTTCAACGTAACTCGTATAACAGAGGGGCTAGTCTTACTTCATTTGGAGGCCTATTATTGGGCACCCCACCTAATTATTATCAATGACTGGTTGTTCACCTCCACAGATCACTCTGCCTTTTGGCCGGAGGGGTCACAGTGTGATAAACAGTCCTGCCTATATTATCTATACGGGGGAGGGTGCGGTGACTCCTCCTAGCTACCCAAGTAGCTCTATGGGCCTGGGAGAAAGCCACAAATTGTGTGGGCTGGCAACATAGACCCACACAGGAAATACCCCTATGGGAAGGGAACTGGCTACCACTGCCCCGCTGGATGGACGGCTTCTCATCGAGGAGCTCGGAAGGAGTGAGACCTCTCTAACTTATAAAACCTTAAATAACAACACACCTGACAATCTCAGTAAGCTGTGTGAGAGATGGGTGGAGGATGTGGCACTAATGTACCCGAGAGAGGGGGCAATAAAAGTACGGTTATGGTTAATCCAGTTTAAAATCCTCCACAGAGTATATTACGACAGACAGAGACTGCACACGATGGGGAAGGCACAAGACCTGCATTGTCTGTGTTGTAACGGGAGAGAGGGTTCCTTCTTCCACACAATTTGGGAGTATCTGATAATTCAGGAGTACAGGGAGGCAATTACAGAGGAACTCTGTAAGATCCTGGGAACACCGATTCTATTAGACCCAAAATGTATCCTTTTGGGAATGCTCAACAATAGAGACCTACCAAGGGCCAAACTGTTCTGTGGCCTGGACCTTGCAGTTGCAAAGAGACACTGCACAGCGCCTGGGAGTAGGTAAAAGCCCAACAATGCAGGAATGGAGGTGGGGCATGGAAATGTATAAGGTGGCAGAAAAACAATTACATACGCCAGTAAGGGTTCCCCCTATATGTTTGAGACATGGAGCAGATGGATAATCTATTATTCCCTGGAGTTATGAGAAGACCGGGGAACAGAGCCATAGAATGCCAAGATAAACGTATATGTGATTTAGCCTTTTGAAATGTGGAGATTGACTTCATGTTATCCTTCTCTGATGAACCTGTACTGGCTTCTGGGTAGAAGTTGCTGGGGGGAGGGGTGACGTTTCATTTTACTGTCAGTGATCCAAACTCTTCTATATCATGTTACCCTGTGCAGTGTCTTTCTGGAATATTGCTGCACCACTTTCACTGCAAAAATACAAAAAAAATATATATTTTTAAAACCAATTATTTACCAAAGCTTTAGCATTTTTCAAAGAGGCAGACCATTTTTCGTATTTTTTTGTGCTTTCAACCTACTTCCAGTCTGTAGTGGGAGCTCCTGAGTGATCCAGGAAAGCTATGTATTTCTGAGAAGTAGACAGAATTCCAAAAACAGTCATTTGTGACAATGTCTTAATCTGCCCCACTTGTGTGACTGGGCCAAGTGCCCGTGACAAGAACGGATCAAACCAAGGTCAATGGGAGCTCTTGTGTGGGGACTCCCATTAACCTCAGTTTGATCCGTTTCCGTCATGGCCACTACCCCGGACCACAAAAGTAGCACAGCATTTTTGTCGGCACAAATGGGGTAATGCTGGGTGTTGCAAAGTCATCTTTTTGCCCTGTTCACAACCATTTTCTGTTGCTGACTTGTGTTGATGGTAACTGAATATGACTGTGCCCTGGGATCGGTTAGCCAGACACAGCCCAGTGATATGTTGAATCACACACATGTAGTAGAGTACACTGGGTATTACTGTACCCTTCCAATTGGCCTGACAGGCCCTGTAAGCCCCTAGAATATAATAGGGCAAGGGGGTACAATATGCCTATAAGCCCCTAGTATACAATAGGGCATGGAGATTAGGTGCCCAGCAGAATTTCTGCACTTGCATGTGTGCACTGCTGTGTGCTTTCTGTCCTTTTAAATACATGCCTGCCTTGCAGCCTATCTACAAAAGTTAAATTCATGCCATTCGCATGACAGCACCTATTAAGTCCCTAGTAAATAATATGGCAAGGGGGTGCCAACTACCTATAAGTACATATTAGGGCATGGAAGTAAAGGCCCAGCAGAATTGCTGCCCTTTGCATGCGGGCACTGCTGGAGGTTTTCTGTCAATTTTAAATGCAGTCCGACTCTGCAGATTGCATTTAAATGGAAATGGTGTCCCAATTCGACTTTGGTACTATGGGCACTTTAAATGTGATTATCTATCTTATTTTTACAATATGAGGTACCCACAGGGTCTCCCCTAAGTCTTACAGGGGTAGGTCATTTAACTATAAGCAGGGGCCTTATAAAAACGTTTTATAAATTCTGGTGGAGGAAAAGCTGATCATTTAATTCCCCTCCCCCATTGTAGATACTGGGCTTTATAGGCTATCATTGCAATATTGTATTTTATTGTAAATATAGTAAGGAAAAGCAAAAACAGCCATTCAATTACCTAAAAAAAATGTTTTGATAAATCCAGAAATTTGATATTGTTGAATTTATCACAACTCGTACAGAAAATAAGTTATAAGGCTTTTCTTTCTTTAAGCTAAAATCCAGCCTTCTGAAGGTCCCCTCTGATTGGTCAGTGCTAACAGGATTAGCAGAGCTGCTTTGATTAGGTGGTAAGTGGTGTCCAGGTAGAGGACATCTGGTGAAGGACAGCTCTGGGGCTACACAGAATTGCCAGAGCAGGGGGAGGGGTAATAAACATACAGCCTCAAAGGAGAGCAGGGTAGGAGGGAATGTCAGATCACCTAACCCCTACCTTCTGGACCCCTCAGCCAGATACCAAGCTTAAGTAAGGAATTTGCAGATGTTATGAGAAGGAGAGCTATAGAAATGAGCCATTCTGGGTTTTGGTTTAGTCAGCTCTTACTGTTCTGCTGAAATTTCAGCCATCATGAATTTTGAAGAACATGCTTTCTGGGACAGGAATATGCCACACTTTGGAGGAAGTGGTCATGCATCTGGGTGTCACTCTGCATTCTATTGGTCTGGGTGCCCACCTTCCTGATGCCCAGGAGTTGGGAATAAATATGCGAGTGGTGCATAGCCTCTCAGATCTGCTGCCTGAAACTACAAGAGGAAAAAGGACTGCCCTGATGGAATCTGGATCTGCATCCTTGGCCTGCACTTCTGATTGAACTGCGCCTGCTGCACAATCTGGTACTACAACCGTGGGAACTGTGCCTTGCTTCTAGAAGGACTCAGGAGTGGACTCCCTGCAGCTACAGGCTAACAAAACTTCACCTGCATCGCCACCAGCAAGAGCCCCAGCCTGGAGTGCACCCAGCGGACTTTTATGGATTTGGCCAGGTGCATTGTGGAAATTGTGGTCAAACTGTCCAAGGACCATACAGGAGATTCCAGACCCTTGGATATGTGTTTTGGATCCTTTGTACCTGCAAGGAGGACTCCAGGAAACACCTCCTAAAGTTTGGGGAAGTTTGGAGAATTTTGGTAAAGTTTGCACTCTGTGTTTCTAAGCACTAGGTAGTGTTCATTCTTTAAAAATTCATATCTCCGGTTCCAAGGATCATCCAGGAGATTCCAAACCATTGGATGTGTGTTTTGGACCCTTTGTACCTGCAAGGAGGACTTCAGGAAACACTTCCTGAAGTTTGGTAAAGTTGGTGCTTTGTGTTTCTAAGCACTAGAAAGTGTTTATTCTTTAAAAAGTCATATCTACAGTTCCCTACATTGGATTGTTGTCATTTTGGTGTCAATTTTCTCATAAAAAAATTTAACCTATTTTTATAAATAGGTGTGGGACTTTTATTGTGTGTTGTGTTGCACTTATTTACTGTATTGGTATTTTTTAATGCTTTACACTCTTGTCTCCTAAGTTAGGCCTGCTTGCTTGGTTACAGCTACCAAGAATTGAGCAAGGGGCTAATTTACTGAGACCTTTACTGAACCTATATTTGGTTAGTGGCCTTATTGCCAGTGGTAGGTTCCTAGTTACCACTACCGATAAGCTACTTTCCAACACTGGGTGGTAGGAATTTTATAGATTCCTGCAGAATCGTGAAGCTTCCATCACAGAAATGTAAGGAAAATGTGTGATTTCAGGCAAAATTTGAGGTTTGCAGTACATTGTGGGTAAGAAAACCTTGTGGGATTCGCGCAAGGCACACCACCCTGGAATACCCTGGTTGCCTGCTTTACAAAAATATCTGTGGTAAGTAAGGTTTCCATGGGTAGCGAACAAACACGATGCCGAATCCCACCGCTACCCCTATTGCAGATCTCTCCATGTAGCACGTTAGGGCCTTTTGGGTCAAGGTCCCTTGGCCCACTCACACAAGTGAAGTACCATTTTTATTGGGCGACTTGGGGGAATGCCACATGGTAGGAAATCAGTGGCTCCCCACAGATTCCAGAAGTTTTCCTCACAGAAATGTGAGAAAGTAGTGTGTTTTTATTCAATGTTTGAGGTTTGCAGGGCATTGTGGGTCTGATAGGTTGGATACCCTATCCACCCACCAGGAGGGGCTTCAAATCTACTGGGCCAATGGTGGGGCACGGACCCACACCACAGGAGGGTTTCGGTCTAGTGGGCTTTCTGCCAACCGTGGGGGGGGGGGGGGGGGGGGGAAGCCTGGGGTAATTGCCCCCATTTGCCCACAAGAGGACAGAAAGGCTGCCCATGGTGGACTGCCCCACCCATATATTTCTTTTAAAATACAAACTCTAAAAACATAAATGCTTCCCTGGCGTCTAATGTGCTTTCTGCCTCCGGGACAGCTGATTGGAGATAATTTTCCCCACCCACAACAGGAGGGGCAGAAAGACTGATGTCCCATTTAAAAGTGGTGGGGCATAGGCCATGCCCATAGTTGGCAGCCACCACCCCAATATTTTTTTAAATCCTTTTCCTGGGGTCTAGTGGGCTTTCTGCCCTCTTGGGGGCAGGGGGGCAAATTGAGGATAAGAACACCACATACGCCCCAGGGGAGTTGGGTGACAGAAAGACTGCTTTAGGTAAAGCCTTTGGGGGGGGGGGGGGTAGCACAAGCCCTTGCCTAAGGGGCAGCTCTCCCTGTGCCTGGTTGGGGGTAGGGCAGACCAAGGATAACTACACCCCACCACTCCAGGGGAGTTAGGGGAACAGAAAGATTGCTTAGGTAAAACCTTTGGGGGGTAGCACAAGCCCTTGCCTAAGGGGCAGCTCCCCCGGTGCCCAATGTCCACTGAGGAGAGTCATTATTGGAAAGGGGAGAAAAGTGACTATTTAATGGAGTCAAATATCTTCTTAGCATCAACGGACAGGATAGAGCTATCTTCATCTCTGCATCCCTACCGTTCCATCCAGTGCTGCACCCACCCCAGATTTAAGTCAGTTAGAATGATTTGGGATAAACTCGCTGACATCAATACAGGAAAGTGAAATTAAAACAAGCCGAAGGGCCCCTTTCTACTTTCACTGCATCAGTGCTGAGGAGGCATATCTGAGCCCACTGAGCACTGACTGGGGTGGGAGAGGTATTGTTGGAAAGAGACCTGTACCTGGAACAGATTCCAGAACAGTATACCCTTTTGGTATTAAAGTATGAATCAGGATAGTGTATACTGGACCATACAACTCTCCTTGCCCTTCCGCTTTCAAGAGTCATTGTGTAGATTCTTGAGGGGTTTTCCCACAGACAGTTGAAATTCAAATATTGAAATTGTGTTGAAAACAAACAACCATCTGTAACTTATTGTTGCTATGGAAGATGTTTGAAGGCAATATACTGTTGCGTCCGTTGGACCATTCTGGCTGCAAGTATACATAGGGTTTGTAGGTTCTCCAAGAACCTGAGGTACCCAGAGCCAACAACCGAGCTCCACCTCACAATGGTTTTTCATTGTGTACTGATTCATATGGTAAATTTTAAAGAATGAAAAAATGGTATAAAGGGAAGCTCTGTATTTCTGAAATGTACACCAGATACTGAGTCTAAGAATAGTGGTTGTTTGTACATCTCTGAATTTACGGGTACCCATACTGGCATGTGTTTTCCAGGAGCATTTTGTAAAAAATAAATATTAAAAAAAAAAAAAAAAACATATATATATATATATATAAATATATATATATACATACACACACACATATATACACTTTTTTACATACTTGGTTACATTTGAAAAGCACAAATGTAGCTCTCACTGCTTTTTGGTTGTTTTTTTTTTTTAACCCAGAATCCCTTGCAAAGCTCAAACTGCCTAAAACACATATTCCTTGCATTTGTGTGTGGAAAAGTCAGAAATCAGTTCACAGCATTCGGGGCAAGCAGGAGAAAGGTTTGGATCAATGTGGGCCTTGTCCCTAGGGGTGATATAGGCCCTCCTTAGGAATTTAAAGTGGACTAACTTGTGTTGCTGGTTGAGTGAGACGAATCTGCTCTGCACACTGCATGCCTCCCAGACTTTTTGGGATAGTGGGAGACCCAGATCCCTTTCGCAGGATTCCCTGAGTCGAGCCTCTAGGACAGGAAGAGACGTAATACACACTAGATAGAGTTTGGATACTAATCACACCCCTGAGTCCGCCGTAGCGACCAAGGTAAGTAGTGCAAACTCGGTAGGAGTCAGCAGATATGAGGGGTAGCGTGCACGCGAAGCGCATTGTCGACATAGTAGGAAGTGCTGCAATTGCACTGTGAAACGAGTATCTGTAGTACGTGAAAATATGTGGTTGGCCCGGAAGATGTCCCCAAGGGTGTGAGGCTGAAAAGTGCATAATGTACACTGAACCAGCACCTCCTGTGTAATGGGTATAGATAGATTATTAATCAGTGTCAGTGCTGGGGAATACAATGTGTCGCAGTGAAACAGGCAAGCCAGTTTACGCCAAGCCCAACTAGTTGTAGATAGAGTTTGAATATCTCTGCAATGTGGTGGAACACCCCCAGGCAAGGGGGCGCTCAGGGTGACAGGAGCCGACAGGTCCCGCTCTGGGATGGAGTAAGGAAGGTGAGCATCAGAATGATACCAGAGATATGTATACTGACCATGTGCCACTAAGTAGAAAAGCTGAAAGTGGGGGACCCCAAATCCACCCCGCTCATAGGGTAAAGTCGGGACCTCTCATCGAATTTGTGGGTGCCTATCTGCCCATACCAGTCAAATGATCAGGCCTCGAAGTGTTGCAAAAAATGAATTAGTAAGCGGGATCAGAATATTAAAAAATAGATACAAGAATTGTGGGAGAACCACGATTTTAATGAGCAATATCTGGCAAAGCCATAGAGCGGCAGCTTCACCTATCTGTCCACCTGGGCAGCGAGTCTCTCCACCACAGGTCCATAATTTAGCTATAGCACATGTTCCTTGCCTCTTTGTATATGAATACCGAAGTATTTCGCAGAGTCAGTACACCAATCTAAAGGGAACTTTGTCACAGGAAGACAGGTAATATCCATCAGCGGAAAAAGCACGGACTTGCTCCAATTTATATGCAGTCCAGAGAATTTGCCACAGCGGGTCACTTCCTCCAGTATGGGGGTAAGATTAGTGTCCGGGTGGCGAATAAATTGCAATAGATCGTCTGCATACAGCAACACTAGGAGCAGTCCACTGGTAAATTGATGTTCCCTGTGTACTGAATTCGGAATTTTATGTACTTTTCAGAAATGTCTGGGAATCACCATGGGTTTCACATCCGTTCCTGCCTGTTATTGAAAGCTGGGTAGATGGTGATTTTAGCACCGCAAACATTAAAAAAAATTCTCTAACACTTTTCCCCCCATTTTTACAAAAAAAACAAAAAAAACTTTTGCTACATTTTTGTTACGTTATCAATCCCACTTCAGGGGAATCCTCAAACCCTGAATACCACAGGAACGCCCAGAATGCTGGGGGAAAAAGGACGCAAAACCGGCGTGGACGCCTTATATGGAAAAAAGCTATGAAAGCCTAAGCGCACACTATCACTAATAGCCAAAAAGACTTAGCACTGGAGGGAAAAAGGCCTAGCAGGTGTAGGGTTAAAAAAAAAGCAATGTGTTTAAGCTAACAATTCTTATTAGCAGTATACCTGTAATGAACTGCTGTTCTTTTTTAAGCTAATCGTGCAAATTCTGACTAACCGATTAACATCCTTGGGAACTTCAGCGGTGCAAGACTTGAAGCAGATGTTAAATGATAATTTCCAATGTTTAATAAATCCTTTGAACAACAAATCCCTATGCTGTGGGAAGACATCCAGCTCTCTTCCAGCCGCCTGTCTGACAGGAAGCATTCAAAGGTAAGTAAATTCTGTGTATATATTTGAGGTTGAGAAACGTACGTTCTTGTATATAACTTTACAAGTGGAGGTCCACTACAAGCTCCCAGCAGAGGAGGAAAGACAGAGGGGGAAGGAAAGACGGTTGGGGAGGAGAGCAAGGTGAAGGTCCAGCCATTGCTAACACACACAAGGAGACGCACAAAACAAGACGGATATAGAAGTAAGACTAAAAGCTTTAGTTCTACTTTTGTGTCTGGCCTGCTCGATTTTAGTTTCTCAAAATCTCTTCACTCTACCTCTCACACATCTATATCCGCTCACAAACCTGCACCAAAATATTAGAGGCTTTAACTGCACTCCAACCTCTCCTGCATCCCTAATTATACATGTGGTGTTGAGGCAAGGGAGTATTCAAAGAGGACATTGTCCATGTGAAGGAAAAAAGAACTGAAATTTCGAAGTAATCCCAACTCTTCTATCAGCCCATTTTACACAATTTGGACAGCCTGTCCTCATATACTTAGAGCAACTCCTTTATGTGAAATTTCACACTCATTGAACACAAGCTTAGCCACTGCTGCCGGTTAACATACACGAGTAAATCTAAAAAAAAAAAAAATATATTATATATATATATATATATATATATATATATATATATATATATATATATATATATATATATATATATAAACATATACATACATCCACACACAAAAAAAAAGTGGCGACCTTTAAATGTGTGGGGCCCTGTGATGTTCTTTAAAACTTGTAACTAACCTTCCTGGGGGTGGCATGCCTAGTGGCTAAGAGAGATATAATGGCTGACTGGAAGGCCAGGGGCGCACCAGTATTGACCAAATAGAGGCGAGGGGTGGACTGGTGTGCACAGCGTGAAAAACTTGTATAGGAGGTTAGAGGATGCCCGAATAAATATAACAAGGTATGGGGGAGGTATGGGGGAGGTGGGGGCCACGTCTTGCACCTTGCCTGCGTTGTCGAGCGGCACCGCGGTGGGGAGGGTCGGCAGGATCCCCCTCTCCTCCCCCCCAAACTCGTGTGTGGTCTCCACAAGGTTAATCCAACAGGCTGTGTACAAACATCACCTACAGTGTTTTGCCCAGGGCAATGGGATTGACCATCTTTAGGTGCCCGTTGGCACCCAGTTGTATGTATGTATCATTGTTTTATTTTTCTGCAAAATCAATAAAAATATCTTTATAAAAAAAAAAACTTGTAACTAAGTTCCTAGCTACATGCTAGCTGGAGGGGGACATTCATACTCACTATCATAAATACCACTTACTGGATTACAGTATTCACCACAGCCCTTCAGGGAGAGTTGTTAAAAACAGTTCTTAAAGCACAGTATCTGCAATCACTTAGGAAATGTAAAGGAATAACTATCTTTCCAGCTTCCTTTCTTTTGAACCTTCTACAGGGAGTGCAGAATTATTAGGCAAATGAGTATTTTGACCACATCATCCTCTTTATGCATGTTGTCTTACTCCAAGCTGTATAGGCTCGAAAGCCTACTACCAATTAAGCATATTAGGTGATGTGCATCTCTGTAATGAGAAGGGGTGTGGTCTAATGACATCAACACCCTATATCAGGTGTGCATAATTATTAGACAACTTCCTTTCCTTTGGCAAAATGGGTCAAAAGAAGGACTTGACAGGCTCAGAAAAGTCAAAAATAGTGAGATATCTTGCAGAGGGATGCAGCACTCTTAAAATTGCAAAGCTTCTGAAGCGTGATCATCGAACAATCAAGCGTTTCATTCAAAATAGTCAACAGGGTCGCAAGAAGCGTGTGGAAAAACCAAGGCGCAAATTAACTGCCCATGAACTGAGAAAAGTCAAGCGTGCAGCTGCCACGATGCCACTTGCCACCAGTTTGGCCATATTTCAGAGCTGCAACATCACTGGAGTGCCCAAAAGCACAAGGTGTGCAATACTCAGAGACATGGCCAAGGTAAGAAAGGCTGAAAGACTACCACCACTGAACAAGACACACAAGCTGAAACGTCAAGACTGGGCCAAGAAATATCTCAAGACTGATTTTCCTAAGGTTTTATGGACTGATGAAATGAGAGTGAGTCTTGATGGGCCAGATGGATGGGCCCGTGGCTGGATTGGTAAAGGGCAGAGAGCTCCAGTCCGACTCAGACGCCAGCAAGGTGGAGGTGGAGTACTGGTTTGGGCTGGTATCATCAAAGATGAGCTTGTGGGGCCTTTTCGGGTTGAGGATGGAGTAAAGCTCAACTCCCAGTCCTACTGCCAGTTCCTGGAAGACACCTTCTTCAAGCAGTGGTACAGGAAGAAGTCTGCATCCTTCAAGAAAAACATGATTTTCATGCAGGACAATGCTCCATCACACGCGTCCAAGTACTCCACAGCGTGGCTGGCAAGAAAGGGTATAAAAGAAGGAAATCTAATGACATGGCCTCCTTGTTCACCTGATCTGAACCCCATTGAGAACCTGTGGTCCATCATCAAATGTGAGATTTACAAGGAGGGAAAACAGTACACCTCTCTGAACAGTGTCTGGGAGGCTGTGGTTGCTGCTGCACGCAATGTTGATGGTGAACAGATCAAAACACTGACAGAATCCATGGATGGCAGGCTTTTGAGTGTCCTTGCAAAGAAAGGTGGCTATATTGGTCACTGATTTGTTTTTGTTTTGTTTTTGAATGTCAGAAATGTATATTTGTGAATGTTGAGATGTTATATTGGTTTCACTGGTAATAATAAATAATTGAAATGGGTATATATTTTTTTTTGTTAAGTTGCCTAATAATTATGCACAGTAATAGTCACCTGCACACACAGATATCCCCCTAACATAGCTAAAACTAAAAACAAACTAAAAACTACTTCCAAAAATTTCAGCTTTGATATTAATGAGTTTTTTGGGTTCATTGAGAACATGGTTGTTGTTCAATAATAAAATTAATCCTCAAAAATACAACTTGCCTAATAATTCTGCACTCCCTGTATTCAGTCATTAGTTGCTAAGGGAAGGTAAACTGCAAATACATTTTGGTTTCATATGTCTTTCCAGGTTGCTCTTAAGACACAGCCTTTGTGTAGTGGTGCTCCTCACAGCAGGGCTGTCTAGCCTGGAGCACCCACAACAGAGGCACAAATACGTGTGAGTGCTCTGCACTAAGGTGTGATCAAGGCAGGCAAAAGGCATGGCCTCACCTACAGGGCCCTCTTCAACTTGCATCTCCAACTCTCCTCATCCGTAGCACCTTCAAAATGGACACTGCTTCAGGAAGTCTAATCAGCAGCTTTTTGCTAAAAAAAAGTGCTCACTGAATTTGTAAAGTAAGCCCTTACACCATCCCCAAGCTCATACCAGTGTTGGCATCTCCTGCCCTCCAGCCACTGGAAAGCAGGTAAAACACTTACACTGTCTGGAAAGCTGTTCTCACCTTCCATCTGGTGTCAATGCAAACCACAGACATTCAAATGTAGGGGGGAGGTTTCTTGAGGGGAAGAAGCAATACATTCCTGTTGGCCATAGGTGGCTAGGAAGTACAGTTTGTCAGATATGTTGGGGAAAGGTTTTCCAATACTGAAACTCACATTTATGATGCAATATGTACGTGGGCTGAATAAACGTAAGAAAACCTGCCAGATACTACCTATACTTTTAGGCATAAAACAGATATACTGTTTCTGTAAGTGATCCATCTCTCCTGAGATTGAGTACTCAACATTGCCAGGAACTGCAGCGCCCATTGATGATTTGTATCCGCAACATACTCAAGGGGACTGGCTGGGTTCATCAGAAAAGGGGTGCACCACACCCACGTACTCCCGGTGGCTGATCTATGTGGTATTTTTTTCAATTTAGATATAGTTTATTAGTTAATAAAAACCATAAACATACAAAAAAATCCATAAAGTAATCACAATACAATACATATAAAGTCAATAAATTTCTGCCTCAGCCAATCTAAGCACTGGTGTGACCACATACGAGCGCCAGACCTAATTTTAAGATCATGCATACAAGAACATTTTTTTTTTAATGGGGGCTTTGACTAACTGAAAACCATTGGCTTCCCTGTTTCTTACATACGAGTGCAAGGTGAGGGTAACATTATAAAACCGACAACTCAATATGTGATCCTGGACTAATAAGGATCCTGCAACCTGTTGAACAAACAAAAATCTACCAGTTACTGTGGAATGAGGCAAACAAAGTGTAAACATTTTTAGGACAAAGCGGCTACTCCTGTCACCTACAAGAGAGTTAGGTGCCCAACAACATGATTTATAATTCTTAATGCAGACTTGACAGTGTTGTGCAAGAGAGGCATCCTCAGGAGCTTAATAATTTGTGCAAAAAAAAAACCCTAGGCATTTTAAACCTATTAATAATACTCCTACCAGCCTAGTAAGAGTTTGTACACACTACGCTGTACCAAGGTGCCTAGTGCAATTATTTTTGGGCATTTAAACAACATACTTAATGCAGCTATACAAGAGGGCAATTTCAACCTGCTTAATGAAGTAGTGACAGGATAGCAAAAAAGACATACTTATTAATGCGCACCTAACAGTGAAGGAGGCCTAGGTGCCTAGTACATCCATTTTAGACAGCTGTGCAAGGGAAAACTTCACTATGCAAACGGCATGTTAAAAGTATTGTGTATGTCCCTTTATAACCTATGAGCGGCGTTCAGGATGATAAGAAGCATTAAAGATCAAAGTGGCAGATATCTGATACTACAAGGTATGTTACAGATGATGCATGTAGCACTTGTAAACACATATGTTCCGAAATATGATGAGCTTCAATTTCTCGCCGAGACTATGATGCAATTTCTGAAGCTAGAACAAAGTACACTAATTTGGGGATGTGATTACAACTTACACTACTCACAGTACTAGCTAGTACTAGCAATAGAGGACTGAGAGGCACTCATTTTAATAATGAAGTAATATGAAATGGTTGGCATATGACGATCGCAACATAGCGTGGACAGATAGTGTACATGTTATTTCTCAGTACAGAATGCTAAATTATTGGCTCCGCATTTGAGATGTTGTGGGCTGGACATGAGACATAAAGCACCTGCCAAAAATATACTCCGATCACTGCTCGGTTAATGGGGTGTTAAGGTGTTAAGATCTTAGCCCACTATTCTGCTAGACAGTGTATTCAGACATTAGGCAGGGCATTCTTGCATACATTGACATAAACCAACATTCATAAGAAATTACATGAAGGTTTACAGGACAGCCGGACCTAGAGCAAGACATACACATACCATTACTGGACTTTAATTAAGAAGCAGACAGGGGGATTAAGTTCCTCAGTAAATATGTGTCTGCCAGAATATGGGGGGGGGGGGGGGGGGGGGAGAAATGACCAGGACACACACTAGCTATTCTTACTAGGCCACAGTGGGCGGCATCAGATGGAGTGTCAATGTTAGCAGAGGACGGCAACCCACAATATCGCTTCAGACATAAAAGAAGTCTTCCCCCAATACTTCTCTAAACTACTTGATTCTAAAGCCACCTTGGCTTGGGTTCAAACAGCTAAGCAAGATAAGCTATACTCCCCTGAGACTTGCAGAAGTGAAAAATGCCACTAGGGATTTGGAAAGTGCTACGGCCCCTGGAATCAGAAGTGAGTTTTGAAAAGAATGTGTCAATTACGTTTTCCTCTTTTTGGTTTTGGATGTACAAGGAAGCACTTCGCTAAGCTATTATTTTTACTCTTCTGTAGCCTGGCAACCTTCCACGTGCCTGCAACTTGTACAGACCATTACGTTTAGGAAATATTGATAACAAGATACTTCCAACATTAATTGCTGCTAGACTGATTCCCCCTACTACACGGCTTGGCTCTGCCAGACAAATCTGCATTTATGCTTGCTAGATCAACAGTAGGTAATCCGAGAACACTATTTGTTGTCCTACATCAAATAGACTCACATATCAGAGTAGCTGCAATATTCCTAAACACTACCAAAATGTGACTCAATGGAGCGATCATATTTGTTTACCACCTGGACAGAACGGGATTGGACTGTGACATGGTGGGATGGATCAGAAGCTTATATAACCAGCCCATATAAAAGTGAAGAGCATGCTGTCTGCATCAATGGAAATAAAGAGGGGGACAAGAAGAAGACAGGGCTGTCTTCTGTTGGCAATCCTTTTCACGCTGGCAGGTATACAATTTGGCAATCACAGGATTTCATTGTCACTATGCATGGACAACATATTGCTTTTGGTAAAAGATTTGGAGTCCTTGCTCAACTCTGTAATTAGAGAGATTATCACTTATGGTAGATGGTCGGGCCTCACATTAAACTGGGTCAAAGTGATTATGGAACCCCTAATAATAAACACTGCAGCCCCTCCCTTGAAATACCCTGTACAGTGAAGTGAGGTCCCAGTCTGATATCTGCATATACAATACCGCTGGAACACTGACACCTTAGTGTGATTATTATCGGTTATGTATAGACAAAATTGCTATTAAAATTGCTACTAATATTTATTTTTCTTTAAAGAATTTTATATATCAAGACCCTTCTCGGTGACAGAGTGCTTTACAATAATAATGAAAGGATGTGATATGCTTTGTACATAAAAGTGGTAGTGTTAAACCAATTGCTATACCTTTTTCAATATATTATCCTCCCCTGTTCTTTGACCAGCTAGATTCCCTGATGGTGAAGTCCGTATGGGCAGGAAAGCAGTCTAGAATAAGCTGTAAGACTATAAAACTACCATGCAACTCCGGAAAGTATGCAGCACCAAACTTTGAAATGTATTACTTAGTAGCACAGACATAGTTTGCACATGACTGGTTTCAGAAAATCTGGAAAGCCCCAAATGGATTGTCAGCCCGGCCCCATTGAATAATTTCTTCATGAAATCACTCAATAGGCCATGAGAAGATATCCACACAGTTGATTGCACATTATGGTCGATTTTGGCAAGCATAGGTGGTACAGATGTGATAGTCACCACTGATGCTACTACTTGGCAAACCTCAATTAGAAGCAGCATACGAGCAACGCACCAGAAGGCAATTGCATCAAAGACAAATATCCACACTGGCGATATGTACAGGGAGGGCAGCTTTCTGACACTACAGGAATAGCAAATCATGGGCCCACACAGTACACTAGATACATATGTGTATTATAGACTGGCTCAGACTGGTAAATAAACGTTCCCTACTTACCAAGAGGCACAGAGAGAATGGAAACTACTATCCCTCTTGATATTAATTTGACAGGAATGATTTTTGATAACAATGAGGTATAATATGATAATGCGAGATATACCAACCACGGAAAATCAGGCGAGGCAAAGGGACCTAAGAACAGCAGACCTCAAGCATGAGTTATCGGAAAAACAATGGACATACTGTTGTCTCCAAACAAAAATGGTATCAGCATATGGCAAGCCTAGGCTGATGGTTTGGACAAAACATATGATGTGGTACGATGTAATATCCAGTCCGAGATATATAAGGCAAAGATACAGAGGAACAACCAAGCAAGAATGGGCGGGTACAGGTCCAGACACGAAAGCACCATAAAGTGGCAGATGTATAGTTAAAACATGTCACCAGGAGCTTTCCTCACATTGGCGGATGAGAAAGAACAAGCATTTTCAATGCAACGGGTCTCGCATTTGTTCGAGTTAGAGCTATTAGCGTTGTAAAGCAAAATAAAATGCAGTGCGATTGCGCTACGTAAAATGCAGCGCGATCGTGCTGCGTGGAAAATAAACAGATAAAGTAGTCCGGACTCCAGGCTGAAAACATCGAGCATCGGATGTTTTTGGTACTTTAACGGTGCTGTGTAGGCGGGCTAAACACCGGAAAAGGCATGACGTATGCATGCCTTTCACAAATGAAATCAAGTGGATTTTAAAAGGCAGGCCGACCAACCAATGTAAGTGACTGACGTGGCATGGGCGTGGTTTGAAGCCTAAAGAGAGATTACAGAATGGACGCAGCACTTTGTGCTCGCCCATAAAAAATAAAATATGATATGTGCTGTATTGGAGGAGTTAAGATTGAAGTAAAAGGTCAACCTAAGTTTATCACACAGGTCACAGGCATGGTGGTGGCAAGAAGAGAAAGAAAGACCGAAGTGCCTCCAGAACAAAAACAACGGGAAAAGAAAAAGATTGAAATGTGGGAGTCTACATAACTACCGTACGAAACAACATCACTGTTAAGGGTGGAGAGGATGAAACTCATAGCTGGATAGTGACAGCAACACCCAGGAAGGGCAATGACTGTACCAGGTTGAGCGCAGTTCAATTTTATATGAGCTCAAGCCCTTTCTGAGTCTTATAAATTCAAATCAATAACTTTTGGCTTCCTTTTCTAAGCATGTACTTGCTTTAAATATATTCACAGCTTCACTAAAGCAACAGTAAAATCAGAAGACTGTACTAAGTAGTATTTCTGCACAGTTAAACAATTTAGCTGGTTATGATTTAGTGAAACCCCCGTTTAACATTCAATATTGTAAACTATTGGATTGCATGAAAGTCAGAAAAAGGTGATTTGTTTCGGCAAGATATCGCAGGGAGTTTGGGCCAGTGTCCCATAAAATGCAGTGACAACTTCAGAGGTTTTTACACATGGAAATAATGGACTAATCAACAATATGTATGCCATTATACAATGAAACTGAGCTTTCTGAATCCTTGCGCAGAAGAAATAAATAGCCTTTTCTTTGGAACTTGTTCAAAAGTAAACCTAGTATTTTTAACTGCGATTGTGATTGTCAGTACCTTCATCAATGTCAGGAGGCAGCCCCCCAACAAAGACCTTCCTAGAATAGCGTTCCACTCTTTCACCATTCTGGCATCGCGTTGGAGAGTTCAAACCTGATGATAAGGACTGGTCGCCATGACTGTCATCTAAGAAACCATCTTCAAAAGGAAAGAGTGAAGACCGACCTGGAATACATTTAAGGTGATGACGGTTAATTACATTTCTACCTGTCATTCATGCAATTTACCAAACAGTCATAAATTTATGGTTAATACAATCGTCACCATTTGTGGACTGTTTCTATTATCAGACATTTAACATTCTATAGTAATAAGGGATTAATTAGAATATTAATGTCTGTTTAAGTTATTGATCACAAAACATATTATCATATACAGTTCATAAACTTGGCACCCATTTTAAACTAGATTAGCAGTTACACTTTGACGTCTATGGACCCCCACTGAGCCATTATTGGAAGCCAAGAACCACGGTTTAAGCAATTACTATAATTTAAATGTCAAAACAGTACATAGAAAATAAAAACAACAAGTATACACTAAATAAATGATCCAATATTGAAATCTTTTGTTTAATTTACCATCGACTATAGACCGTGTTTTCGAAATTTCAATTTTGCTCCTTTAATTCAATATGCTGTATTCATTTAAATTTTTTAATTGTTTTTAAAAAACTCTGTAAAAACTGTTGTGGGCCCCCTGAGTAGGTCCCGCAGACTCCAAGCTGTCCTTCGATCACAGGTCAAGATTCACTGAACTATGTCATATTAAACTGTATACCAATCAGTGAACGGGATACACCCTAAAGTATGCCATTTTTCAAACCACGTTTTAGATCGAAAACATTTTTTTTCCAAGAGTTTCAAAATAACCAAAAAATGCACTCATACTATTTCCATACTGTGTACCATAAAATATTATTTTATCATAGTGGGTGGAATCACTACGCCATGCACTACTTTTCCACATTGTTTCCTCAATTTCATGCCCGCGACATGAGTTAATATCAAATATATGTATTCAGCCAAAATACATATATTCAGGAATTCAGCCACTCATGTTACCAGGCAATCAATACCTCTCGATGATTGTGAAGTGTGTGCTTTATTATGGAACCGTGTCAAGCATGCTTAACTATTTTGGAGGCTTCTGAAGGAAAAGCGTCTTTGGAGTATGACACCAAGAGATCCACTCACCCATAAGTCCTATTTTTTCGATTTTAAAAATATATAGCAGCACCCCCACGTTACCTTACCAACCAAGGGTTTGCGAATTTAGAACTAATTTCTGCCATCCTGGGTGCACAAATAACGGCAGTACGTCGTGTTTTATTTTCACAACTGCTCACATTCAATATGATAAATAAAGGTAAGCACCCTTGGAAGCATTAGGAAACAGAGAAGTCTTCAGGGCTTTTCTAAATTTCAACAGCTCAGACAGCGCTCTCAGAGTGCCTGGAAGAGCGTTCCACTGCTGAACACCATTGAAAGAGAAGGCTTTTTATTAAAGTAATTAGTGGCTTCATAAAAACACTGAATAGGATATTGGATACTTCTGAAATCCAAGCAGTAATGGGGCAAAGTCACGGCCTGACTCCAGTCCTATAAATAGGATTGCATCCATTTTAGTAAGGTGCTACCCAGACTGCAGGATTCTAGCTTAGTCAGCAGGGTCTTACGTGTAACCATATCAAAAGCAGCTGACAGGTCAAGAAGCACTAATATTCTAATTGCACTCCAT
The DNA here is from genome assembly GCF_031143425.1 of Pleurodeles waltl. Lineage (NCBI taxonomy): Eukaryota > Metazoa > Chordata > Amphibia > Caudata > Salamandridae > Pleurodeles > Pleurodeles waltl. Next base: position 966,480,227 of record NC_090445.1, read on the forward strand.
GGAAAATGATTTGTGAACTTTTTAAAGATTTTATTGAAGGATTGCTCATTTAGCATGTTGGCTGTGACCTTACCTGTCAGAGCGGGACCACCATTTTTGTTAGCAGTGTAATTGCTGGTTTGAGAAGTGCCCCGCGCTTGTCAGAAGGGCATCTCCTCTTCCTCATCAGGCTGCTGAGGCAGCTGTCCTGCTTTGGCCTATTCCAGGCCAGTGAAATGGTACAGCAAGTTGGAAAGGAAAAGGGGGTTACAGCACACCACACGGCCCGACGTTAGGAGTCCTGGCAATGTATTTCCCACCCAACAGTTGGAAAAAGGGACACCTAAATCACACAAGCATACTGGCATGAGAAAAGTCTCCGGAGAAAAGAAGTGACTTAGCAGTACCCCTTGCCAACACACAATCCCTGGCCTAGGGGGTTGGCCCATGCTCCACAGGTGGACAATGCTTGTGCCGGGGATGGTGTACTCACATAGATAACCCAGAGGGGCAGACCAACAGCCACAAACTGCTCCAACCTATCCAGAATGGGCACAGTGACTGACTTCAGACCTGTCCTCATTAAGGGCGCACCCTTCTCCTAAGCACACAAATGGAGAGACTGGGTAGCGCCTAAAACTCTACTTTGAGGCCACTGAAGTTGTTGAGGAGCATCGCTGCGCCCTTCTGCTCCACTTGGGGGGCCAAAGACATCCATAAACTGTATAAAAACCTCACAGAGGCTGCACTCAGAACATATGCAATGTTCTTTGCAGCTCTGAATGTGCATTTTGAGCCAATGTCCAACGAATGCTTCATTATTTTTTTTAAACCTTTATTCCCATTTTATGAAAAAACAAACACACAGCAGTGTAAAAAGTTTCAGTAAGCATAGTGTTTAAGTATTGAAAAACATATGACTGTAGCTAAAGCTTGAACCAGTACTGTAACTTTGTTCCGTCAAAGTGATGTGCTCCCTTCAGTGTGATGTCCTCCCATCTAGTCCCTCCTCGGAGGTGGGTATTTTTCCCCTTTTCTCCCCCTCCCTGCTACCTAACCCGAGTATTCTGACATGCTGTTCAATGTGTAAGCCCTATCGGGATCACCTGGGTTCAGGAGTCTCTTGCTTAGTGTCCTCCAGGTCTCTAGGTCCTAACCCACCTTGTCATCCATTGTGCTTAGTTTAATAAGGATTTATTCTACTAGCATCCAATCCTTCACGTCTCTCTGACAGCTTAGTATGTATGGTGGACTCATTCCCATCCATGAGATGGCAACCCGGCATCTAGTGAGCACTAGTGCTAATTGCAGGAAGTCATATGCCATCTTTTTGCCCTTTGGATGCCTAACATTTCCCAGGAGGCAAATGGCTTGTGAGATAATGATCAGGATTCCCACTTCTCTGTTCACTGTCGCAACCACCTGCTTCCAGTATCTATGTACCTCCCGGCACTCCCAGGCCAAGTGTAGGAATTCTGCATCCTCCCTCCCGCACCTTGGACAATTGCTGGGTCATGTTGTAGAAATCTTGTGAAGATCCCTTGGGGTCAAGTGGGCCTGGTGTAGGAAACTGAAGTGCACTAACTTCAAACAGGCGTTGCAGTATACCAAGTGTGTGAGGTAACTGATTTGCAACCATTCTAAATCTCCCAGCTGTTCTACGAATGTTTCATCTTTACACATGCTCATCAAGAACCAGAAAAATTACTGGATGGATTATTTGACAGATTCAATGAACTTGGAAGCAACTGTGGGTTCAACGATGAGCAGGAGGAAATCAGAGGCCAGGTTACTAACGGCTGTGCATCCTTCAAACTAAAAGAAGCCAACCTACAAGAATCTAGGAAGTCACTAATAAGCATACACATTCTTGGACAATCCAAACAGCTGCTGAAAGCTCGAGCATCACACGTGGATGCTGCACTACACTGTACAATTAAAGTGGAACCAGTCAATGCAGTGCAACCTCGATATCACGCTAAACCCCAACGGAAGCCGCAGGATGCCAGATGACCGTGAGGATACTGTGGAGGGCAGCCCCACAAGCTATTAAACTGTCCAGCCAAGGGAAGGAAATGCACAGGTGTAGCATGAACAACCATTTCGCTAAGGTGTGTACATCGTCAAAACACAAGGCCACAAAAGAAACTGTTCATGGTTTCCCAGAAGCCACCCAGCAAGAAACAGACGATGCAAAGGAAATGGAAGGATATGGTAAGTATGTTGTAAAGACATCCTGATCCCTTTTACTGTCTCTTGACACCATCGGCTGTGCCACAGAGCAAGACGAATGCCTGCAATTGGCTCTAGCCGCGATAAAATCCAGGTGATTGGACTCCATCAAAGAACACTGACCTCACCAAACGCACAAAGCCGAAAAGACTTTGGGCTTGCTACACATGTATGCCATGAACAAGCGACTTACGAGATAGGATGCTTACTACAAGGACCCCACTTAGTGATACTCCGTGGCCTTACAGCTCAAGCAGTGCAGCTCGCCCGTAATGGTCACAAAGCAATGGTGAAAACCAAGGATAGCCTCCGAAAAAAGGCTTGGTTTCCACTAATGGGCAAAATGGTCGAAGCCAGTGTGCCTTCCTGCTGATGGTACCAAATTACAGGCCCGCAAAAAACTTCTCCACCAGTCATCACTGAGCAGGACTACCAGCAACCATGGGTATGTGCCGGCCTAGGCTTTGGGTGCATGCCAGACAGACTTTACCTCCTTGTCTTGAACGATGATTACACCAAGTACTCAGAGATTGAGTTGGTAACCTCACGTGGCTGCTGAAGTTATCCACAAGCTCGGAAAATATGATTGCAACACAAGAACAAGAACTTCAAAGAGACAATGAGGCCCTTTTTGAAACCAATGATTTGCAGCATGCCTACAATCCTGGGGCATACAACACAGAAAGGTGACTCACCTGTGGCACAAAGTCAATAGGGAAGTCGAATGGTTCATGTGGACACTCAACAAGGTGACAAGCATCGCACATGGTGACCATCGACCCTTGAACCATCCCGGAGAGAATATCGCCAGACACCACACTCAACAACTGGACAGGCACCATTCAACACAGCCAGGAGTGGGTGCCATCCCCAAATCTATGATGCCACTCATGGGTCGACAAGTGGCGCTGTGGCACGATGATCACTGCCTGGCACAATGATGAAAAAATTACCTCCAATGTCTCTTGCTTTGAATTTGCCAAGTGGGGCTATGAGAGGAGCCATAACCAACACCTGCAGGATCAGACATCACAAGACTGTTAAGCCAAAAGCTCCTTAAGTTCACTGGTGTCCCAAGCGGGGAAAACTGTGGCCCGTCTACCGTTGCCTGGTCACTGGCACTGTGTCGAAGTCCAGAACAACGGACTCTCTGGCGGTCACTTAAGCCTAGCGTCATCCAACCAAGCAGTGGTGACAGGAGTAACTGCATGAAGTATCACCTGAGATACAATCCAGCAACGTCTGTCCGGCTCAAGGACTGTGTGCTCAGAGTGACCTGTATGCACTGATCTGTCTTGTTTTTTTCACCCCAATCTGTAACTTCGCATTTTGGAGCTCCTATGGTAAATAATTAATATTGTAATGGTTTCAAGTTTTCAGTTAAAGGAAAGGAGAGATGCACTGTTGAACAGTACACATGTGAAGGGGGAGAACGGGGAAACCCCATACAGATGTGTGTCTGCTGGTCTCCTGCGTGTCTCATACCACTGCCAATAAAAAGCTGGGGTTGTGACTGTTGCGGCAGTTCCCGTACCGCTGTGGTAACCGACAATTGTAGCTCCTGGTTTTTATTTATTGCGGCACGTGTACCACATAGTGTAAGGTCGCACTGCATGCTGCGGCCGCTGGTGCCCCACAATCGCGGCCAGTTGTAATTAATCATGCATCTTCAAGGAGCTAAGTGTTACTTTAAAGCCTGTTTACACAGTTTGGTTATAAGTAACAAATAGCAATCCCTTTACTAGATCTGTGACGTGTCCGTTCATCCTTACATGTACCTCTCTATTTTTACTTGGTTGTTTTTATAGAGCGCTAAAGTGGCTATGAGTGCAAAACAGCCAACGTTAGGTTATGGGTGTATTTAAGGCATTGTTGGTTCGAGGATCCAACCTAGTTTCCCAGTTCCTGCATCAGCATTGATGAGTCACAACTCCAACTGCACAGTATCCCCAATACATTATTTTAGACACCATCAAACTTATCAGTTTTAAACACTGACGTTTATTTCTGAATCTATAAAACGTAACCACTCAAATCACATACAGATTGCGTACGTAAATTTCAATTTCTTGTCATCCTATTAACAAATATCAGGTGTTTCCCACAATTATTTAAATTAATTAGGTGTTGCTCTAATTTGGTGTGTTTTTGCTTATATTGTTTCAAGGTTTTCAGTTAAAATCAACCTTTTACGATACAGCTGTCACAAGTGCCAGAACTTCAAAACACACCCTTTTTTCGCTCATTGGTTGCATTACCCTCATAATATGGTACCTTTAGCAGTTTCCCTGTACGGCACTTTCTCTATCGCTGCTGTGGCACAAGCAAGCCAGAGGTCACATGGTGCTTCGGAGTCTTTGCAGAGTATGGTTATAAAGGTAAAGTTGTACAGGCTTTTATACTGCCTCATTTGTGACTCTAAACCACAGAAATGATCCCATATTTTCGAATGTCAGTGTTACTGTCACCGCTCATCATGTCTTGGCAAAAGTGTAGCAACATTCAGATGCCACTTCCAGGAGCTTAACAGTGAACCCTACGTCTGATGCAAGGCACTTTTTTCTTAATGTTCTCTTTTCTGAGATACACTGAACTCTGAGACACCCTATGTAATAGGTTGTAACTGGAGAGTTGTTGGGAGTGAAATGCTCTCTAGAGACACATATTTTGGGTTAAGGATTAATTTGAACATGCATGGAAGAGGTAACTTAGCTTCTTGTATAATGCTGCTAATTGGAACACAACTGGCGTGGTGTTAAGACCTGTAACTGAATTCAGGAGTATGTGGAAATAAAAAAAATATCTACTTGTCTATGGGACAGGTCGCTTCATAAATCTACTTGTCCTGTACCGAAATCATTTGGTCCCATGTCGTGTGGTGACAAATTATGGCAGCAATTTCATTATATAAGAACTCTGATCATAATCTCTCTGATTATGTCAGAGTTCATACTATAGTAAGGTTTGCATACAAGAAATTACCTTATTTTTCCACCTTTTCACAGATCTGCATACTGGGACTAGAGTTAGTAGTAAGAAATAGTTCCAGGGTTGAAGTGCCGTTTTGAGTCGTTGGAAGCCTACTAACTTGTATGTTTTATGGTGTTTCACCAGCTTTTCTCTAATCTTTTCCCATACTGAGTAAGGTTTGAAATCTACCCCTTGACAAGTAAAACTTCTTCCAGGATTGGGAAAAAGTGGTTGGAGGGGAAGGGAGTTTGGGAACGCTCAACAGATTTTCACATGAGCAGATCTACAAGTGCATATTTGCTTGTGCTAAAATGGAGTTCACAAATATTTTCTAGGAGTATGATTTCCTGGCCTACTTCCATAAAATCCTGTGAATTCATGAAAGCCGTAAATCTACACTGATGCAGGGACATGTAACACGGGTGCACTTTTGTGACATTCTTTGAGAATTGGGCATCTTATTTGGTCTGGCGTTCACCAAGATCTTTTGGAATTATTAAAATTGTATCCATCGATCTAATGGATGGCTTAAATGTGACAGCATTTTTCACAAGGAGCATATTGGCACAAAAGGTTTTGTTCAGTGCCAGGAACTACTGTAGAAATGTGTGCTTTTTGAGACAAAAAATATTTGGTGGTTTTTCCAATGTTTGGTATGACGGTGAGAGCCCAGCAGATCCCACAGCAATACAGACCAGTATTGACAAAACCAAAAAGCTGTCCACCAATGTCAGATCTATTGGCTTTTTCCAATGCTTGTTTATTTTTATGTTTCCCCAAGATCTTTTCAAAATTGGTTACACTGAGCTTCGCAGAAATGGCACCTAATATTTCACAGTAATTTAGCAAACTTTTTTTTTTACCTATTTGATTTTTTTAACATTTTATTTTGAAAGCGAAGAATCATCAATCTTGTCTTCAGCTTTTGCAAATACTTGCAGCTCATCGAGGAGCATTCTGGGAACATTATACATAACCTCATATTGTTAAACTTTGCAAACAAGTGTACATATTTTAGGTGGAAGTGGTGATGCAATGCTGCTGCCTATGCTGTGCACTCCTTTGTGTAAACCAAACTTACTTTTGTGTTCTCCAGCTGGAGCTGTTGTGATATTCCAACTTAATTTAGTCCTTCCTGCTGAGAGAGCAGGAATTGGGGAGGGTGTGTGTGTGTGTAGCTTGCATTGATGTCAACTGTAATCAACATTTTCTGAATGTGTTACTCACATGCTCCCCATACAGCATTTGTTTATGTTTGAGAACCTTCCAGTCCCTGTGCCATCACTGCACCTGCTGAGTGTGCAGGAGTGAAGCATGTATTTACTTTTTCTGATGCATCTCCTCTGGGTATGAAGAGCAATTGCTGTGCTTCTGCCCACGGTGTACTTTTATGTGTGGAGGAAGAAGATGCAAACCATCTCCCAATGCTTTCCATGTTTATTCTGTATAAGCGAAGCGTGGTGCACACATAAGCATGTTTGAGTGTCAATGATTTGAATAATGTCAAGGTTTTAAAGGTAATGTTTAGAACAATATGATCTTCACATTAAGTTGCCAGAGGAAAAAGGCCACTAGCTTGCCACTCTCAGTCTTGTGCTTCTCATTCTCTGAATACCTAGCTCTGGTAAAGTCGATAGGTCTGCCTTTAATGCACAAGCACATGAAAATGGCATTTCTTCATCCCCGTGTTTGCATGAGTTCGTTTATTAATGCCAACCCTTGCTAGATCTGTCAGCAGACTACTTTTTTTAAACAAATCGTAAAAAACAAGGGCTTTTGGCCAGAAGGCATCACCTATTGGTCTTTTAATTTGTCATGCACAGTTCACTTCCACCCACCACAGCGTACCACATACGCAGTGAGTCAGCCAATTTCAGTCACAGGGTCCCTTCATTGCAAGTGGCAGCAGTCTTCCTCTGCACATTGCAGTCATACATAAAGAAAATAGTCCCAATGGGCCTGTGGGATACCGTGTTTTTTTCCATAATTTCCTTTTATTATTCACTATTTTTGGCTTGCGAGGACTAAGCAGCTCCCAGCACTGCTACCTACTTTATTTATTTTAAAAAGAGAGCCTCCTGTGCATGCACATGTACACACATCGTTGACCATTTAGAAATGCTTTTTGTTTTTACGAAATGCCTTCCATGATGATCGGTTTTGCATATGCATGACTATGAATTTGTACATGCTTATGGGTGACCATCCTGGAATGCTTTTAGTAAAAAAGCATCTGAAGATGGCTGTTCATTTGTGTATGTGTCTGCACAAATAGTAGCAATCCTGGAATGGTTTTTCTTATAAAGCATTATAAGATAACCACCTATGTGGATGCATGCATCTGCACATGTGGCCTTTTTTTTTATAGTTTATTTAAAAAAAAAAAAAGACTTCCAAAATGTCAGTCAGTGTGGGCAGGGATCTTCAAATGCTTTTTGACATGAAGTATGGTAAACACAACCAAGACTTAGCAAAGCCAGTAGCTCTGTGTACGAATATTAAAGGCCAGAGCTTTTGGCTTTACCAATGCTTGTTTGGCCTATTGCAATATCTTCAAGAGAAGTTTTATCTGGTCATACTGCAAGAAGCCCAAACATATTTAGACACCTGTATAAGGAAGTACTGCACATATATCCGACCAGACTCATGCCACAGAGCATGCTAAAAAAATCATTACACTGTAACACCACACTAACACTGTAGGAAAGGCTAATTCATTGTGTTATTAAAGCTATTCTAAAAAAAAAAACACCAGGGCAGCAGTATTTGCTACATCATATATGAACCACAATTGCCAGAACGTTTTTTTCCCATATTTATGGACAGCCAATGATCATTTACAATGGTAAATACAAGGCAGAGGTTTTGTCAAAGTATGTTTACAAAATCAAGTACCAGTGTTCTGTCGGAAAAAGAGTCTGAAACGGTATGGTATTACCTTTCAAAATTACAAACTGATACAGGAAGAGCTGAGAAAGGTTATAAAAACATTCACAGAAGGAATTCATGTATGTACGTATATGGTATTTCTATAGTGTGAACCTATCCAAATTCAGTGAAGCACTGTACATGGTCAAAGGCTACAATCTAGTCAAAAAGTAATCTGAGAGGAGGCTAAGTTGTGGGCAGTTAATTTATTAGGATGTAATGTTCTTTAAGGGAGGTGTGTCTTCAACTCTTTCCTAAACTGAAGCAGCGTTAGGGCCCTGGCTGAGAAGTGGTGTGGGGTGTAGGATATCCTTGTGGAGCCTGGAAGGCCATGCAGTAGGGCATTACCGCGATCCAAACACAAGTGTACGAGGGCATGAACATGAGTTCAAAAGTCGTTTTCAGAAAGAAGCTGTTTGACTTTCTTTGAATGAGAGTTGGTACCAGGTAGTCTGAGTTTTTTGGCAATGTGTTCAAATGACGTGCATCTTGATGAAAGCTGGGGATAAAAAGCGTTAAGGTTCAAATCATTATGCCACGTTTGTACTGTATCTTGTTTGTTGCATGTGGAAAATAACTGAAATTCTATTTTGGTTGGAGTGAGCATTTTATTTCTTTTTTTTTTTTAGCACAAGTCATAATGCAAAGTGACAAAGTACAATCAATAGAGATAACCATGTTGCAAGTCACTGCGTACCAGCAGCACTATAATGTATTTGGTAAACATAACAACAACTCCCACGATTCCCACTTCTACCAAACAACCAACAATACAGCAATCACCAGTAAATGCCCTCAAATAGACTGCAAAACCACTATTTCATTGCAGGTAAATCATAACTCAAACTAACAATCGATAAATCAATATTACAAATGTGTAAGCAGTCAGTTCTTGCCCTTAAAACAAATATGTTGATTATAGTTCTTCCAATCACTTTATAAACAATCAAGGGGTGCAAGCAGTGTTTGAGGCATTACATGAGGGAACTAGAAGACGTTTTCAAGTAGAGTTGTGTATCATTGGCATATGGATTAATCTTGATGCTGTAATCTATGATAAGAGCACCAAGCAGATCTATGCGACGCACCCAAACTAAATGTTATTCTCTGATAATCTGCAGTTAAAAAGGAAATAGTAGGACTGTCCCTTTTAATTTAACACCCTTCAACCTTTTGATTTTTAGAATTATATGTAAACTAGGTTTAATGCCTAACAAATAAGGTCACGTAATAAATGAAACCTAGAACTTTCATACAATTTTCACAGAATGGTAAGTATAGTTGAAGGATTTAATTTTATATAAAAAAATGAATATCCAGTATCAGCAATATTCAAACTATAGAAGGTTTAAACAAAAAACATAAAATGCACTAAATGAAACTGATTTCCACTCCCACACGCTACTAGCGCAAAAGATAACATTGCTGATATTTTAATGACTGAAACGACAGGCTATCATCTGCAAGCTACAAGCATACTAGGTGGTCAGTGTTTATGGTCTGGCTTGACAGCGCATCTGTCACCACACAGTTATGTGAGGATCTCTAAAGAGGGGCTTTGGCTCTGCCCACATGTTGGAAGCTCACTGTACATGTTTTGATTGGGTAGAATTTGTTTGCTTTCACAAATAAGTGCTTGCCCTCCACACAACTGTGATCATTTTGTTTATTTATACAGCTGACTGAGGTTGAACTTTTAGGGGCAGACATATAACATTGTAATGCTATTCAATTGTCTTAGACAGCTAGATAATTTATGGTGTTTTTCTCTCGCAGCAGCACAGACAGGAGGAGGGCAATCATTAACCTACAAGGATTTTTAGGTCTGACATGACAGTGCATTCGTAAGCCAGACCTATTGGCACTGCCAATGTTTGTCTTTTATATCTATACAAAAGTCCACTAGGACCTCAAAGAATGGTTGGAGATCTGCCTCTCTGAGGCATTGTAAAGATAAACCTTAACACTGCCCCTGCTGTGGCCTACCCATAGCTCTACTTCTTGTGCTTTTGTGATCCTGTATTCTCCTTAAAGTGCTTGGGAAGTCATATAAATTCATCGTAATCATCTAAAATGTGGGTTTTCATAACAAATCCCAATCTCTCACAAATGGCTGTGCTTGCGATCGCAAGAATAGGCTTTATGTTCTGCAGATACTAACAAGTTTTAATGGTATACTTAATTAAAGTGCGCAAGTTGTATGCCATGCTTGTTGGATGGTCTAGGCAAGTAGTTCCTAACCTGTGGTCCTGGTACACTTGGGGGTTCACAAAGGGTCCGTGACTGCTTAGAAAATTAAATATTAACAGATTAATAAAGTGTATATAAATAAAGTGACTAAATGTACAATTGAACAATTTAAAATGTACTGTTAATGTCAAAGAATTTGAAATCGTAGGCTAAAAATTTAATTGCCATCCTCAGACTGATTTGTGGGAGCTACGTAGGTACATCAACCATAACCCCTTCTGTGCCGAGGACGTAGTGGTTACGTCCTGCGGCACAGTGCTCCAGTGCCAAGGACGTTACCATTACGTCCTCGGCCCGGAGCCCGGAGGGAGCGCGCTGACATCATTACACACTGCTGGTCGCACTGGAAGCCATTTGCTTCCAGTGAGAGTACGGAGAAACAGGTGAGTTTCTCCTCCGGCGGGTGGGGGGTTTGGGACACAGAGGCACCGGGGGAAAGGAAAGGCTTTTCCTTTCCCTAGGTGTCTCTTTGAGCATTCCTGCTGCTCGGGCAGCAGGAATACCCACTAGATGCCAGGGATTTTTTCTTTTTATTTGTTGTGGAAATGTTTTCATGTTTGGGAGCGGCCCCTTGGGCAAGGGTCGCTCCTATTTGGGGGGCATGTTTGTGTGGCCATTTCTGCCCCCCTTGGGGCAGATCGGCCTAATATTTTTAGGCTGATCTGCCCCCAAGAGGGCAGAAACCACTAGACGCCTTGGGGGCAGATGGGCCTATTTTGTTAGGCCCACCTGCCCCCAAGGGGGGCAGAAGCCACTTAGACACCAGGGATAGTGTGTGTGTGTTAGTGGAGGGGGGGCAACCCCTTGGGCAAGGGTCGCCCCCCTTTGGGGGCACGTGTACCAAGGCCATTTCTGCTCCCCCCCCCCTTGGGGACGGATCGGCCTATTATTTTTAGGCTGATCTGCCCCCAAGGGGGGCAGAAACTCCAAGACGCCAGGGATTTTCATTTTTGCATTATTTATGTTGTTTTTTGTGCTGGGGAGCGGCCCCTTGGGCAAGGGTCGCTCCCATTTGGGGGCCAAGTTTGTTATATTTTTAGGCTGATCTGCCCAAGGGGGGCAGAAACCACTAGACGCCAGGGATTTTTTTTTTATTTTAAGAAGGGGGGGGTCTGTGGCCCAAGGGGGCAGAAACCACTAGACGCCTTGGGAGCAGATGGGCCTTTTTTTTTTAGGCCCATCTGCCCCCACGGGGGCAGAAGCCACGTAGGCACCAGGGATAGTGTGTGTGTGGTTTTTTGTTTGTTTGGGGGTGGCCCATTGGGCAAGGTTCGCTCCCCCTGTGGACACACTACTAAAGGTATTTTCTGCCCTCCTTGGGGCAGATAGGCCTATTTTTTAGTAGGCCCATCTGCCCCTTTGGCAGAATCCACTTAGGCACCAATTTCTAAATGCTTGATGGTGGGATGTTTGTCAACTGACAAAGTATTTGCATTTCCTCCTTTTTGTTCTAGTTCAAAGCTTTTGCTTTCTTTGCTGTGGCTCCTTGCGGTTTTGGCAGTGGTTGACCTGCGGTTTGCATAGTTGCATGTTTTAGGTAAGTAAAAACAATTTACTCCAAAGGAGTATTGTTGCCATGCATGAATGACATGTTTGTAGGTGGTGCACTAAATGCAGGTTTGTGTGAAATGGTCCTTAGATTTGTGCACAATGATATTTGTGTTGTCTTATTTCTAATTTGCTTTTCTTTCTTTCTTTTTAGTGGGATATCATTGGTGATTGCTGTGTCTGTGCAGAGTAGTTGCTGGTGATTCAAGCTTTTTCAGGCAAGTGAGCAGTATAGTTTTTGAGTTTATAACTCTTACTAATAAAGCTACACTTTATTACTTATCTTACACAGTGCTGGTTGTTGGTGGTGCATTTGTCCAGTTAATTTTCGTAGGAAAGATCATGGCTAGCCGCAGGATGACTGCTCAGGAGGTGGTTGATATGCTTTTTGAGTCATTGTCTGATCATGATTATGAGACGGACTCTGCATCTGAGGCAGTGAGAGATTCTGGCAGTGATGTTTCTGTTGGAGAGGAATCTTCTGATGAGGAAGCCACACTCAGTGCAGATGAAGGGCCTGTTTCAGAGGAGGACACTGATGTGCCATTAAGTGCATCAACCTGGGGCTGAACGGTTTCCCGTTAGAAGACCTGAACTCTCGGTTGCCCCAAACATGGAGCAGCCAGAGTTGCCTGCCTTTACTGGTCTCCCGGGGTGTAGAGTCAATACTGAGAATTTTTTGCCTGTCAATTTCTTTGAGTTATTTGTGGATGATGTGTTTTTGGAAGAGATTGTTGAGCAGACTAATTTGTATGCGGAGCAGTATTTGAGGGACAACGCTGCTAGACTTATGCCGCACTCTAGAGCTGCCCAGTGGATTCCCACAAATTTGGAGGAGATGAAAATGTTTTTAGGTTGGACTCTTTTGATGGGGTTGATAAGGAAGCCGTCACTGACTTCTTATTGGTCTACTAGTTCCTTGATGGCAACAGCTATATTTCCTGCAACAATGAGTCGTAATCGGTATTTGCTTCTTCTTAGGATGCTGCATTGTCAATAAAATGTATTAGCCTTGCCACGAGATCACCCTGATTCTGACCGTCTTTTTAAGATTAGGCCTGTCCTTGATCATTTTGTAGATCGGTTTTCAGAGGTCTATGTTCCAGGCAAAGAAATAGCTGTGGACGAGTCTTTGGTCCTCTTCAAGGGCCGTTTGGTTTAAGGCAGTACATTCCTAGCAAGAGGGCACGATGTGGAATTAAATTGTATATGCACTCTGAAAGTAGTACAGGATATGTGTATAATTTCCGTGTCTACACCGGTAGGGATTCCAGTATTGACGCCCCTGGTTGTCCTCCCACTTTTGGACTTACTGAGAAAACTGTGTGGGAACTTGGTAGACGACTGTTCAACAAAGGTCACCATTTGTATGTAGATAACTTTTACACTGGAGTGCAGCTGTTAAAGGAATTGTTTAGAGTGGACACTGTTGCTTGTGGCACAATTCTTTGTAACCGGAAAGGCTATCTGTAAGGAAATGGCTCCCTGTTACAATTACCCCCCACTTTTTGCCTGATACTGATGCTGTCAAGACTGAGAAGTGTGCTGGGACCCTGCTAACCAGGCCCCAGCACCAGTGTTCTTTCACCTAAAATGTACCATCGTCTCCACAATTGGCACAACCCTGGCACCCAGGTAAGTCCCTTGTAACTGGTACCCCTGGTACCAAGGGCCCTGATGCCAGGGAAGGTCTCTAAGGGCTGCAGCATGTCTTATGCCACCCTAGGGACCCCTCACTCAGCACAGACACACTGCTTGCCAGCTTGTGTGTGACGGTGGGGAGAAAATGACTAAGTCGACATGGCACTCCCCTCAGGGTGCCATGCCAATCTCACACTGCCTGTGGCATAGGTAAGTCACCCCTCTAGCAGGCCTTACAGCCCTAAGGCAGGGTGCACTATACCACAGGTGAGGGCGTAGGTGCATGAGCACTATGCCCCTACAGTGTCTAAGCAAAACCTTAGACATTGTAAGTGCAGGGTAGCCATAAGAGTATATGGTCTGGGAGTCTGTCAAAAACAAACTCCACAGCTCCATAATGGCTACACTGAATACTGGGAAGTTTGGTATCAAACTTCTCAGAATGATAAACCCACACTGATGCCAGTGTTGGATGTATTAAAAAATGCACACAGAGGGCATCTTGGAGATGCCCCCTGTATTTTACCCAATTGTTCAGTGCAGGACTGACTGGTCTGTGCCAGCCTGCTGCTGAGAGACGAGTTTCTGACCCCATGTGGTGAGGGCCTTTGTGCTCTCTGAGGACAGAAACAAAAGCCTGCTCTGGGTGGAGGTGCTTCACACCTCCCCCCTGCAGGAACTGTAACACCTAGCATTGAGCCTCAAAGGCTCAGGCTTCGTGTTACAATGCCCCAGGGCACTCCAGGTAGTGGAGATGCCCGCCCCCTGGACACAGCCCCCACTTTTGGCGGATCGACTTGTGGAGACCAAACACCACAGGGAGGACTCCTCGGCGACTACGAGACCGTGAATAGCCAGAGTTGACCCCCCTGAGCCCCCACAGCGACGCCTGCAGAGGGAATCCCGAGGCTCCCCCTGACCGCGACTGCCTGCTTCAAAGACCCGACGCCTGGTAAAGACTCTGCATCCGCAGCCCCCAGGACATGAAGGATCCGACCTCCAGCGCAGGAGCTACCCCCAGGTGGCCCTCTCCCTTGCCCAGGTGGTGGCTACCCCGAGGAGCCCCCCCTTGCCTGCCTGCAGCCATGAAGAGACCCCTTGGTCTCCCATTGAAACCTATTGCGAACCCGACGCCTGTTTGCACACTGCACCCGGCCGCCCCCGTGCCGCTGAGGGTGTACTTTCTGTGTGGACTTGTGTCCCCCCCGGTGCCCTACAAAACCCCCATGGTCTGCCCTCCGAAGACGCGGGTACTTATCTGCTGGCAGACTGGAACCGGGGCACCCCCTTCTCCATTGAAGCCTATGCGTTTTGGGCACCACTTTGACCTCTGCACCTGACCGGCCCTGAGCTGCTGGTGTGGTAACTTTGGGGTTGCCCTGAACTCCCAACGGTGGGCTACCTTGGACCCAATTTTGAACCCCGTAGGAGGTTTACTTACCTGCAAAAACTAACAAACACTTACCTCCCCCAGGAACTGTTGAAAATTGCTCTAAGTATCTAGTTTTAAAATAGCTATATGTCATTTATGTGAAAACTGTATATGCTCTTTTGCTAGATCAAAGTTCCTAAACTAAGAAAATATATTTTTCTATACAAAAACCTATTGGCCTGGAATTGTCTCTGAGGGTGTGTTCCTCATTTATTGCCTGTTTGTGTACAACAAATGCTTAACACTACTCCTTTGATAAGCCTACTGCTCGACCACACTACCACAAAATAGATCATTAGAATTATCTCTTTTTGCCACTATCTTACCTCTAAGGGGAACCCTTGGACTCTGTGCATACTATTCCTTACTTTGAAATAGTGCATACAGAGCCAACTTCCTACACTATCCAAGGGAGCTTGTCTGTAAAAAACTTGAGGGGACAGTGCAGTGCCTTGCGGAATGATGAGCTGCTAGCTTTGAAGTTTTCAGACAGGAGGGATGTCTACATGTTTAGTACCATCCATGATGAGAGTACTTCCCCCGTGACTGTTTGGGGCCAGGTTGCTGAAGGGCGCAAACCTGTGTGCATGTTAGATTATAATAAGCACATGGGAGGTGTAGATAGAGTTGATCAAAGGTTGGAACCTTATACTGCTATTCTAAGTCTTACATTTGGTATAAGAAGTTAGCAATTCACCTCTTCCACTTAGCAACTTGTAATGCTTTTATTGTGTTTAAGGATAGGTCTCCAGAGTCAAAGATGACATTTGTGAAATTTCAGAAGTCAGTGATAGAGAGCCTTATTGTGGTGGAACAGGCCAGAGTTCCTAGAGAAGCAGTCGTGGAGGATGTGGCTAGATTGAAAGATCGCCACTTTGCTGAGCATATTCCTCCCACACCCAAAAAAGACTTTCCAGCTAAGAAATGTAGAGTGTGTTTTCGAAGAGGTATCCGGAGGGAGACTCGAATGTACTGCCCAGATTGTCCTTCAAAGCCTGGCCTGTGTGTGGGTGGTTGTTTTAAGAATTACCACACCCAGAAGAATTACTGGGAACAACCATGAGTGTAAACTGTCTGTTTTGTATTTCCATGTGTTCAGTTTCATGGTTAGCATTTCTGTCATGTACTTAGTTAGAGCTTTTGTGTTTGTAGTTTTGTAATTATTTCTAATTAGTTAGTGGTTTCTCTGTTTAAAAAAATAAAATTTAAAAAAAGTGATGCCATTGTGTGTGGAGTGGGGCTTGGCTGAGGGTGTACATAGTGTACATATTGACTTGCTGTTGGCTACTGCAACACACTACCAGCCAAACACCAGTCCACACATTCCCATCAGCTGGTGTGATTGCTGTACCAGGCATGTGGGCGTATGTAAGTGATGGGCCCTTGAGTGGCGCGGTCTGTCGATGCGAGTGTTGTAATGTGCTGGGCCCGTGGCTGGCAGCGTGAATGGTCTTGTGCATGTCATGTATGAAAGGTGTGTGAATGGACTGTAAAGCGGTTGGTGCCTACGGTTTTGGTCCCTGGTGCGGCCTGCATCTAGGGAAACCTACCAAACCCTGACATGTTTTAAAAATAGACACCCCAAGGAGTCCAAGGAGTTGTGGCTTGCCTGGATCCCCCAACATGTTCTTACCCAGACTCCTCAGCAAACCTCAAAATTTACATTAAAAAAATCATATTTTCCTCACTTTTCTTTGTAGGATCACCGCTGCCGCACAAGTTTTCTACCACCCAGCGTTCCCCTCAGTCCCCCAAGTAAAATGATACCTCACTTGCATGGGACCCCAAAGCAGAGTCAGCCTAAAAGATGTATAAAAGTAAAATATGTGCTTATCAACTCGCTATGCTATCCCCTCAACCTCTACAAGTTTTTGGCCTTTTTCTGTTGCAGGCACCTGGCCCAACCGCACAAGTGAGGTACCATTTTTATCGGGAGACTTGGGGGAACGCTGGGTGGAAGGAAATTTGTGGCTCCTCTCAGATTCCAGAACTTTCTGTCACCAAAATGTGAGGAAAAAGTGTTTTTTTGGCCAAATTGAGGTTTGCAAAGGATTCTGGGTAACAGAACCTGGTCAGAGCCCCACAAGTCACCCCATCTTGGATTCCCCTAGGTGTTTAGTTTTAAAAAATGCGCTGGTTTGGTAGGTTTCCCTAGGTGCCGGATGAGCTAGAAGCCAAAATCCACAGGTAGGCACTTTGTAAAAAAAAAAAAAAAAAAAAAAAAAAAAAAAAAAAAAAACCACCTCTGTTTTCTGTGAAAAAATGTGATATTTCCATGTTGTGTTTTGGGCCATTTCCTTTCGTGGGCGCTAGGCCTACCCACGCAAGTGAGGTACCATTTTTATCGGGAGACGTGGGGGAACACAGAATAGCAAAACAAGTGTTATTGCCCCTTGTCTTTCTCTACATTTTTTCCTTCCAAATGTAGGGGAGTGTATAAAAAAGAGGTCTATTTGAGAAATGCCCTGTAATTCACATGCTAGTATGGGCACCCCGGAATGCAGAGATGTGCAAATAACCACTGCTTCTCAACACCTTATCTTGTGGCCATTTTGGAAATACAAATGTTTTCTTGATACTTATTTTTCACTTTTTATATTTCAGCAAATGAATTGCTGTATACCCGGTATAGAATAAAAACCCATTGCAAGGTGCAGCTCATTTATTGGCTCTGGGTACATAGGGATCTTGATGAACCTACAAGCCCTATGTATCCCCGCAACCAGAAGAGTCCAGCTGACGTAACGGTATATTGCTTTCAAAAATCTGACATCGCAGAAAAAAGTTAGAGTAAAACGTGGAGAAAAATGGCTGTTTTTTTCACCCCAATTTCAATTAAAAAAAAATCAGCTGTTATTTTCTGTAGGAAAGACTTGTAGGATCTACACAAATGACCCCTTGCTGAATTCAGAATTGTGTCTACTTTTCTGAAATGTTTAGCTTTCTGGGATCCAGCATTGGTTTCTCACCCATTTTGATCACTAACTGGAAGGAGGCTGAAAGCACAAAAAATAGTAAAAATGGGGTATGTCCCAGTAAAATGTCAAAATTGTATTGAAAAATGGGGGTTTCCAGTTCAAGTCTGCCTGTTCCTGAAAGCTGGGAAGATAGTTATCTTGCCATCGCAAACCCTTTGTTGATGCCATTTTCAGGGAAAAAAACACGAGCTGCTTTCTGCAGCCCTTTTTTCCCCATTTGTTTTTTTTAAAAAAACACTACTTTCACTGTATTTTGGCTAATTTCTTGGTCTCCTTCAGGGGAACCCCCAAAGTCTGCATACCTCTAGAATCCCTAGGATGTTGGAAAAAAAGGAAGCAAATTTGGCGTGGGTGGCTTATGTGAACAAAAAGTTATGAGGGCCTAAGCACGAACTGCCCCAAATAGCCAAAAAAAGGCTTGGCACAGGAGGGGGAAAAGGCCTGGCAGCGTAGGGGATAATAAAGTATTTCCTGGCGAGAAGAGGTGCTGTGCTGGGGCCAGACAGACAGCCTGGTGCTCAGCCGAGAGGAGTATCGAGGGCTAAGACAGAAACAAATATCATTAGAGTGGAATGCTTTATTAGAATCATTTTGGGCGCAGAGCGAGATCGAGGAGTTGGAAGACTGAGGGTAGACAAGTGCCTTGTGTGGTGTTCTGACGCTGTGAGTTGGGCTAGACTCCTGACCCATTGTCTACTAGGGCCCAAGAACCTCCCACCCTCCTCCTTCTCCCCCCAACATCAATACGCTGTTACCATGAAGTTAGCCTTACATAGTACTTGACTTGCATGTGAGCACTAGCGCCTAAATTGATAGGAAATGCAACCCACAGTAAATTAGTTGCCAATCAGATCGACAGAGGTTAGTTTTTGGGGGCGAGTGGACATAGGATGGTATTACATATCATAACATTATAGTGTGATAACTTTACTATACGAGCAATATAGACCGTATTATCTATCAGTTATTAAGTACATCAACATACCTGTCTGTAAACTTGGAATGTAAATTTTTGATCAAAATACCAATAAAGTTTGTTAAAAAAAAATCTAATATAATATAGTATGGACGATAGGTGGCTTCATTTGAGTTTAGAAAAGCTCTAACCTTCCTATTATTTTTTAATTTATATTTGTTTGCAAATTAAACAAAATGTGCTATCATCTGTGTATGTGTTTGATGAATGTTTGTTTCTGTAATTTGTGTGTATTGCTTTGCGGTTCAAATCAGTGGGAATGTTTAAGCCGAGGTCCCGGGCTTCCACTAATGACTCAGATTCCAATCATGATTTACTGGGGGTCACCTGGTTCCAGTAATGATAAATTCATAGAAGTCGAAAGGTTAAGAACCACTGGCTTAGGCTCTTTTTGCGTGCCGTTTACAATGTACATTTCAAGAAAAATGCACACTCTCTGAATAATAATATAAATAACAAACTAACAGTAGGAATATCATTAACAATGAGTTGAATCTAGAATAAAGAAATTAGTCTTTATAACATAAAATGCTATATATTTCGTGTTTTTCCAATGCCAGGTCCTTCAAATTTTCAATCATTTACCAAACAAGCCTTTCCTTGGTGGTAGTGGGTAGAAGTCACCCATATTCTACAATATTATCTATGCCCCAATCAAAAAGGAAGGGCGACTTTTCCACATGCTTGATGGTAATAAACAGTATTTAAATGACAGAATTAATACAGATAGCCACAGTATTAAAATGTGTTTGTCATGTAAGCGTATTCAAATACAAAAAACGGTCTGCAACTCAGTATACAATGAAAAGGGATTAAAAAAAATGGGTTTTAGCATTAGACTCTCTTCCTGCAGCAAACGTGCAGTGGAAGTACAATATGGTTCGACAAAGTCGACACTTAAAAGGTTAGGAAAAAGAGCCTGGGTACAAGGAAATGGCGAAAGGAGTGCAACAGAGTACACAGTAGGAAGGGACAAAACAAAAATGGAGCGGGAATACCAGGCAGTAAAAAATGGTTCATGTGGGTGAGAAATACTGGAGCGGGTGAGAGAGGTGTCACAGAGAAGAGGCACCTGGGGGGAAATATAAATTCAGCAAATATTAAACTAAAATAATCCTTCATGTCACATTTTTCTGGGAAGGCCGCAATTATTGCTATGGGTGCATGCATAGTCCAGTTCTTGAAATAAGAGTACTTTGTAAAGCTCAAGACTTACGCTGGTTTGTTTTTTTCCCCCCAATCAGCGTCACCATGTTTCCAGGAGACAGATTACAGGAAATACCCATCACCTACGTCACCATCACACAACAAACAATTCCATGTTATGCATTAAAAATTCTAAGGCGTTTTTATATGGTGGTCAGGCAATCAGAACCCAAGACGAGTGAACCTTGCATCCTTAACTGTGCTCCTTCCATTAATGGAGCACAGACTGGGAGTTATGCTCAAATTAATCCTAATTTAGGTTTTACATTTTTTCATAACCTATACCTTTTGTGTTTATGTCCTTTGTAGTTGGAAATCGCATTTTTAATCCTTCCAACGCTCGGGTGGGCTCTATTTGAAAGTACTTTCATTTACTAAGACTTTCTTTCTGCAGTCTTCACAATAATATATAAGTTAGTACAAAGCCTTGGGGGCGCGGCCAAGGTGGCCACTGGGATGGAGACGCTGTAAAGAGCTCCACAAAATCTGCATGCTCAACACCATCCTGTTGCATTGTGCCCCCCTCCCAGACTGAGTGGGGCTCTCTAGATGATAGTCTGGGCCGGCTGTGCTGAGCACAGTACTGTGGGGCTGTGGATCTCTGACAGTTTATTGGGGGGGCAGGTCTGCAGAAAGCCTTGGCTTTGACCTCGACCTCACATGTCTAACACTCCACGACTGAAACCAAACTGAGACCCTGCAGAGCTTTGGCGTCGGGTCTGTGAGGTGCCACACTTGTGAACCTGGGGAGTTCCAGGTCCCCTCGCCCCAGATTCGACACCAAGAAGATACACCACCGGATCTCCAGTCAAGTCCTGCTCTTACTCCCATGACAGTGGACCAAGTGATTTGAACGGAGCCACTATATCCTTTTTCTTATCTGTATAACAGGGCTGTGTGTTTACATGGGGGATGTGGATCTATTCACAGCTGTATCACGGGCGTGGCATGGTCACAGCTCCTTAGCACACATGGATATTCCACCCTTCAGATTCCAAAGGAAACTTTTTCTCTTGTTCTATTGTACAGTTAATATTTGGTCCAGGCTTGTTGCTGTCCTGCCCTGGGGATGGGAGTTGGATTTTTTGTTTTTGCTTTATTTTTGTGCGTGACCCGACTACAATGCAGTGACGATAGAAAGGGGAGTCTGGAAATATACATGGACTTACGGGGTTTTAATGATTGGGAAGGTGAGGGAAGACAGCACATCGAGCAAGACTGCACGTTGGAGAGATTCTCATCTTACATGTAACATTATGGCCTGGAATGTACACAGTATGGCCACGCCTGGACGCCACCATCAAGTGTACTCCTATCTGCAATGTAGACATATCCACACAGCATACTTACAAGAAACTCACATGACGGCCGTGGAACTCCTCAAACTCAACCACTGTGGAAAGACCAGATTGTTTGCACCTCCTATTCGGCATAAGCAAGAGGGGTTCTTCTATGATTGACGCCAGCTGTGCCGTCAGTAATCACAAATTAGATAGTGGACCCAGAAGGGCGCTATGTGGTGGCTGCAGGGAGACTAGGTGATGAATCAATCACAATAGTGGTGCTGTATGCCCTCAACATTGGTCCTTTCAGGCATCGAGTATATGGGGCGGAGACTTTAACTTTGTACACAACACAAACATGGTTAGACCCATGCCTCCGCTACACGGCGCTTTACTAGCTAGATTTTCAAGCACCTTTGTATACTGACTAGGACACAACAGCCTGAAGGACATGTAGCAATCCATGCATCCCCCTCCTTCTTCCTTGTGACTTAACATGGTTCCCTTCATTGCAATCCCCTAAAATCGTGGCCGCACACTCTGACCACAGCCTACTGAAGATGATGAAAAATCAGGACAGCATCACAAAACAACATAAAATGATGGACGGAGTGTTGAAACTTATCAATCACTCACCCACAGTCACAGATCTGGGTTTAATCCATTGTTATTTTGCTCGCCATGTCACCGCAGTTTGGACCCAGCCATATGCAAATCAGTCTTGACCCTGTTCCCCATGGAAACAGTCCAGCCCGAACTGCCAGGCCAGGTCCTTCCAGGACAGGAAACAAGCATCATGCGACTGGTTTCAGGGTATCACCCTTCATCAGCCAGGCTAGCTTGAATCCAGTGGCGCAGCAAGCAAGGGACCCAAATCTGGGCATACCCAACCACTTAGGGCGCACAAGCCAACATCACAACACAAAATAAAATGATGGAAGTGTTGAAACTTTTCAAACACTCACCCCCATTCACAGATCTACGTTTAATCAATTGTTAATTTGCTTGCCACGTCACCCCAGTTTGGATCCAGGCATGTGAAAATCAGTCTTGACCCTATTCTCCATGGGAACAGTTCATCCCGAACTGCCAGGCCTGGTCCTCCCTGGATAGGAAACAAGCATCCTAGTACTAGTTTCAAGGAATCACCCTTCATCAGCCAGGCTAGCTGAAATTTCATAGCCCAAGT
Source organism: Pleurodeles waltl (assembly GCF_031143425.1). Taxonomy (NCBI): domain Eukaryota; kingdom Metazoa; phylum Chordata; class Amphibia; order Caudata; family Salamandridae; genus Pleurodeles; species Pleurodeles waltl. Next base: position 966,502,839 of record NC_090445.1, read on the forward strand.
CTACATGCCCGAAGGGATAAATGGGCACTCTTGCTCGGGCAAGAGCACACAGACAGGCAGTGGTCCCTTGCACTGGAGTAGGTCCAGAAGGTTTCCAAGAACCTGTCTAAATGCACATGTTCAACTACCTACATCTAACATATCTTACTCCTCCACGTCTATGCCGCATGTTCCCATGGGTGGACCCAAAATGTCCACAGTGTATGTTTGGAGGCAGACTTTTACCATATGGTATGGGCCTGACCGAAAATTGGACAATATTTGACGGATGCAGTGACGACACTAACAGACATTATGGGACACCCCATACAACTGGATCCCCTACATTGCTTGCTGGGTCTGACATCAAGTACAAGCAAGAACACATTTGTCGCAAAGTTTGTAGACCTAGCATATATCCTGTTAAAACACAGCATAGTGATGATGGGGAAGTCCACTATGATTTCCACTTCGTCCATCATCCCTGTGGCTTTGAGACCTTTTCAAATGTGCAACTACTTAGACCACTGCCTGGTCCTCACTTCTGCTACAGCAAGGATCAGCAACATAATGGGATGCATGGAACATGTATTTGGACAAACTGATGGCAAAGACAGGTGAGCAACCACCTTGAGGCCCTGCATTCACCAAATGCTATGCTCTTGTGCTGTTAGCAGTGCCGCTGAATGTTTTGACTCAATGGCGGGTGACATAATGTGTATGACTGTGGGCTAGACATTTGGGCCCTGCTTCTCATCCCCTAACATGGCAACTATAGCTTTTCCTTTCTTATTTTCTATCCATCTCAGTGATTCCCATGACACCCCTCCCCCCAACCAAGACTGAGACAAACAGAGACTGTGTTCCCCTAGAGAGGGGCAATAGGCAGAGCTGACACAACTGACATTATTCGTCATGCTCTAGTTGGGCGATGACAAATGGTTCCCAATTACTGCATAGAATTGTAGAAGCTCTGATGAAACAAGTCTTAAGGCACTCTAACCCTGATCACCTGTCAACTATATAGGTCCTGGGCACCAAAAAGGATGTCTGAACATGTTTGGGAACTGGAGACATAGCGGAATACATGGTTGACTCAGAATGCACAATATGTAATGTATACTTGCTATGGCTAAACCATGTAGTTATCAAAAAGAAAACATTGCATAAATTAGAGTGCCTTTTTGCAAAGTTACCCGGTCTGTGCAGATTAATGAACTGGCAATTTCTTTAAAATTCTGTTGAGCCGAATATTAATGAGCTTCTAGTACCATACTGGTGGAAGCCAAGGCCTTAGGATTTAACATTAAGACTTCAGAAGAATAATTACTGGTTTCTATATGAGGTCTGCTGAAGAACTATAACAACTATTCCAGTATTACAAACTTATTTGCTAAAATAGAAAGTTAAAAAAAAGGTGTCTCCAAAATACTTTATCACCCTCTTTTGAAATCTGCATGTAGAAAATACATTAAACGGTTACCATGCTGCTTTGCACATTTCCACCCTAGCAAGTAACAATCATTTTCTGGCATTAAGAGAGGAAAGCTCAAGTTTGCTGAAACTGAGTCTCCAAACATTTTTGCAATTTGCCTGGGGATCTAAATATACCTCTCATGACTATATGATAAAATTGATTAATTTAGGCCGTAGGTAATTTTGGATCAGGCCAAGTGGCGAGCATTATATATTTAATGGCTTGTGTGTACTAACAAAGATAAAAAGGACATCATGCCGAGTCTGCTTTGCGTTATATTTTCCTGATTATTCCACCGCAACCTGAAAGCTGAGGCCTTGCAAAGGTTTGTACTTAAATTAATATGGGTGGAGAAAGAACTTCCAAGAGTTAAAAGAAAATACTGATGGCCCAACTGGAAAAAGGGCAATTGGCTTTACAAGACATCATTAAATACTATTAGTTGACACATTTGTGCACTACAGTTCAATGGTTTTGTCTGAGAGAAGGTGAAAACATGGGTTTGCATAGAGCAGGCGTTGGCAAGAAGATCAAGCTGGGACACTCTTGGCTACAGAAATAATCCCACCTGCAAAACATACATCTCCTTTTCACAAATTGGGATATGGCTGCATTCAGGGAGGGACTTGCCACAATACCATCACGGTGTTCCACCATTCATTTTAATGCACAATATACAATAGTGAGGGATGGGAAATGGAGACTGGTGAAGCATTTCACAATAAGGGACATGTTTGCTATAGGCCACGTCAAATTATTTCACAAGGGACTTCAAGGTCAAGGAACATAGATGACCCAAATATTCCCAAATCAAACAATGGGTCAGGCATCATCTTACCAAGAAGCAGCTTACCTGGCAAAATTATGTAGAGCATCTGAGACGACAAAAAGGCTGATATTGAAACTATACTACATTTTAAATGGAGAATGGGTAAAAGGTGGATGGAATGCCATTCACAATGGGATAACAAACTATAGAGACAGAATCCAAATGAGACATGGCAACATTTTTAAGAGACTCACAAAATAATCTAGTGTTTACACCATAGGGAATCAGCGCATTCCTAAGTGATCCACTGATACCTTACACCCAATATGGCTTAAACAGATGTTCCCAAATGCCACAGGTCTTTGCTGGAGAGAGAGTAGACCCTAGCACTAATATCTGGTGTGTTTATGACCTTATACAAACATATTGGAAAGAAGCAGGGTCAGACAGGGACAGAAAATAGGCCCAGACACCAAAATAAAAAAATGATACCCCATTAGTGAATCAGATAGCTATAACAAGACCCGTTTTTGCAACTTAGAGCAGTTTTGAACCTGTATAGACACGCTGTATAAGTGTTTTGCAAGGCTTGGAAGACTTCATGGATTTGTGTTTGCTATGTTTATTTTAATATCGGGGTAATCAACCGTAAAAACCAGCCCAGCAGGCCAGAAAAAAGACCCACAAACAGCCCAATAAAACAGTCACACACTGACGTGTCAGACAAGCCCATCGGGCACTGCCTGAGTGGGCTACAGGCCACTTCAATCGTGGAAAGAATTTCTTAGCTGCATTGATATGGTATTGGGGAGGACAGGTTTAAGGGTTGATTTTATTGAACGTTAAGGGAGCATGGATCGACTGGAGAGATGAAAAACGGTTTAAAAAACTGCTATGAAAGGCTACGGGATTACTCACTGAATTTTGGGAAAAGAAGGTATTAGGCACCATCTGTGTTGCAACGGTTATATGGCCCACGAAAATATCTAGCTCCTGAATAACTAACACATGAATGATCATAAATGAGCAAGACCTGTGACAGGAATTAAAGCCCTCTGGTCTACCACTTGACTTCACTAGTATAACAGAGGTTACCCCCACCCTCACCTGGCTTTTCTAGATGCAAGAGGGGAAACAACCCAAACTGACACTAGAAAGGGTGGCTGAAGGGGGGAAAGGAAGTGGGCAGTTTATGGAGCGATGACCTGGTGGAGCCAATGATTTAGGATTAAAGCACTAGGGACAATTAATAAATGGAAAACGTTAACAAGGCCCTGCACTGCATCCATAAATGTATTATGTTTCAGATTCCCATGAGGGGTATAATTATTACTGTGAATCTTGTTTGAAAAAAGTTAAACATGCTTCTCATGAAAACAATGATTAAATTGGCCATTTTATAATTAAACCTACCTAACATGTGAATTAAAACAAACAGCAACCATCCACCACTAGTATTTACACAATTTTTAAGGTTCATATTTTATGACTGGGTTCTTAAGAGCACGATCAATATTTTGAATAAATAGGTTCTTACAAATGGATTGATGAAGTGTGCGCAGAAACATTCACAGAATCACCATGTGCAGGAGCACTAATTTCACTGGGTTACATTAGTTTGAAAACTGCATGATTCCCATCTGTCCTTGTATGGACCCGCAATGTGTGCTGGGTTTGACTTCCAGGGTGGTCTGAGGCCACGAACCTAGTCAACATCTATTAAATGGCAAACCCTTCACCCGAGCGCACACCAAATTGGTAATCTGAGTGAAGCTCAACACAAGTGAAGCCCGTTGGCATGAACATAGAGAAATTACTTTTGTGCAAGGTGAACCCCAGAAAGTGGTTCTGTACATGAGATCAGAAGCATCTGTGCTACGCTATTGTTTTAAGCAAAATTAAATTGCCTGTTGTACTTGACTCGCTTTCGAAATAACAAGCATATTACATTATTGTATCAGATGCTTTTTAAGGCCAAGGTGAACAATTTTCACAGTATCGAAAAAACATCTTGGCAAAAAAAGTCACTACTACTAATTATGAAATGAGAGAACCATGGCACATCACAGGATCATAGTGCGAAACATTTAATATTTTGTGGTGTTTCAGGAAAGACAGATATCCTGATTCAATGGAATACTCTCAAAAAGTTGCTTGTAGATTGATTTCATAGTGGTAAGAAAACAGCCGACACGTGTTTCGTCATCATTGACTTTTTCAAGGCTCCTTAAAATTGGAAGAAATAAGTAAATTGGAGGACTTCCATGTTCCGAAAAGTTTGCAAGTTCAATCAATTAGGCAAAATGATGAAAAGAGATACAACACGGCACTCGTTTCAAACAATTTACAGTCCGGCTGCAGATTACAGACTTACCACGGTCTTGAGACTCTTTTAATCATTTTGCCTAATTGATTGAACTTGCAAACTTTTCGGAACATGGAAGTCCTCCAATTTACTTATTTCTTCCAATTTTAAGGAGCCTTGAAAAAGTCAATGATGACTAAACACGTGTCGGCTGTTTTCTTACCACTATGAAATCAATCTACAAGCAACTTTTTGAGTGTATTCCATTGAATCAGGATATCTGTCTTTCCTGAAACACCACAAAATATTAAATGTTTCGCACTATGATCCTGTGATGTGCCGTGGTTCTCCAGCTTCTATATTTGGAACTAGTCCCAAACACATTTGTATTCTTGACTGAGCCCTAACTTAAATCAGCTAATAACTGTAAGGCTTTCAACGATGGGGGCTATGTGGAACTTGGATACCCATTATCAAGTGTGTCAGTGGAGGTCGTAAGGGCCCCTCAAACCTTGTGTGTTCCTCATGTACACTTCTAGTTAATTGTTCCAATGCAATTATATTCCAGAGCCTACTATACCATTGGGTAATTGAAAGAGGATACTTTCCCTTCCCACCAATGTACTATTGTTAGTTTAGAAGCCCCGAGGCAGTTCCATATTATAATACTGTCTGACTTTGTCAGACACTTCATGTTAGGTGACTGTATCCCTAATATCAACATCTTGATTATGTGTGGGAGGGGATATCCCAAAATCTATGTTTTTGGAATGGAGTCTTCTCTTGTGCGGTTCTCTATGCATTAGCCAGTGCATTAACTGTGCATAGTGATGCCATTCGGTTTCTTCTAAATGGAAGCCGCGTTTGCAGTGTGAAGGATTTAATTTTGTTCCTATGGAATAAAACCAATATAAGTCGACAGACTCCCTTCCCAGCAATCGTCAAAAGTTTCCTGAAGGAGAGCTTAGGGGGGAAGTCTGTATTAGTTTAGCGTTATGTGGGGTGAAGAAAAAATACTTATGTGCCCCTTTGTGGCACTACTGTTCCAGGTTTGTAAATTAGTTATGGCGGGAGTACTTATGGATGCGCTTTGTGGTTTAAAGTTCCCTTTACAGTCAAATAACATTCCAGATTGGCTTCATCATCACTGCTCTGTTCATATTGTATATAATATCAGTTTCCTCCTTGAACCATTCTATTGTTGTTCTCATATGGGTAGATGGGTAATATAGCTCAACATCAAGTAGCCCTCTTTCTTGTTAGCGATTTGAGGGGTACTGGAGGCCAAATGTTGCTCCATATCAATTTAGAGATCTGAAAAACCCTCCGTCCATTTGAACAGGAAGGACCTGGAACAGGGAGCAGACCCTCAGGAAAACATTAATCTTTAAAAATGTAATCTGTTCTATCCACGATGAGAACAGAGACAACCATTTTTTTTTGTGGGTCCACACATACTGCTGCTAAAAGAGGATGATAATTAGTCTTAGAAAGATCTTCCTTGGATAATGCGATTCTGACCCCTATGTAATGGACATTACTGGAGATTCGTATGACTTATTTCAGATAGCCATTATATTATTGTGGGACAGAGGTAGATTTAAAATCTCTGATTTTTCCACATTAACTTTGCATATAGCAATGGATTTGAATTCTAGCCACTTAACCAACCTCCCCAGGGAGTAGCTTGAGACTTCAAATGTGACGATATTGAAAGTGCTAATTTGTGCACTTATGCACCACACGCAATGCTCTGAATATCTTTCGCATATCAAATGTGTGAGGCCAATGGCTCAATGCTCAGGTCGAGCTGTAGCAATAAGAATGGAGCACCCCCCCCTTTGTACCTCTTAAAAAATGAAACGGACGTGACAAGTATCCGTTAAGTGTGATAAAATATTTTCTGACCTGGTGACTTACTCTTCGCATATTATCATGGGCTTGCCTTTCCCTAACAAAGCCCAACTGGTTGGGGAGAATCAGTCCAGGGAGAGGTATCTCTAATCTAATAGCCAGAATTTTAGTGTATAGCTTTCCATTTGTTTTTAATAGTGCAATTGATCTGTATAACTTACAATGTTGTGGCTCTTTGCCGTGTTTCAAGATCACTGTTATTAGTGTCTCAGTCACCGTAGAGATAACTGCGCCTGTGGCACTGAATGCGTTAAAGAGTTAGTAAGTCTGGGAGCAACACTGACAAAATGCTTCATAAAAGAATTCCGTGACAATAGCTTTCCTCTGTTGGAGATGGGATACTGGGTCCTGACTTCTCCCTCTTTTTTTATTTTTTTTAATTCTTTTTTATTGATTTTTTAAAAACTGTATAACATGGCAGGATTATGTCAACATAACAAGAATATCAGGTTTATCATGAGAAAACATGTACATTATCGATCAGAAGGTGGTCCCCCTACAAGATACAGAATGGGAGCAAAGTGGAGGTAAAGCTATTGGTCGACTTCCCCTGGAGGAGCACAGTGTGGCATGAGTGAAGTGGTTAAAGGACTGTGTTGTTTCACTGCGTCGATGGCAAGTACGAGCACCTATACAACAATAAATTGGGGGTAGGGATAAGGTAACAGGGTAGCACGAATCTTATGGGATCTCAGTGTCAGTGGCGGAATGATGGCATCAATGAGGGCTCCAAAGGGTTTGTCTTAACAGGGGGCAGGACTTCTAGGGGAGTGGCAGAGGTAGCAGTATCAGGGGCCATGCATCTGCTAACTATATGGCGCTAATGTAGGTGCCCCAATCCTGGATGATGCTGCCCTCCCACTAGCTACTAATGGCCCCTGATAATCTCATGTGGAACGTGAGAGGTATACACACGCCAGCACGCAGATACTCTATTTACTCAGACCTCAAAAAGAATTCAGTTCACTTTGGATTTTTGCAGGAAACACACCTCACATTGTCAGAGGCAACTAAGCTGCAGCAGTGCTGGCGCGGACAGTTTATGGAACACACCTCACCTTCTATGCTAGGGGCACTCTTATATGGGTTAGACTGGGAACCCCCTTTGCGGCCGAGGAGCAGGTAGTTGACGCTGAAGGCCGTTATGTATTTGTAAGCGGAAGATTAGATGACCGCACACTAATTTTAGGGTCGATCTATGCACCAAACAGAGTAAGCTTCATTCTTCCACAGGCTATCTGGTATATTGTCCCACTGGTGTGGTATCCCTTGGCTCATAGGAGGGGACTTCAACAGTGTCACTGACCCGGGGTTCGAGCGCTCCTTTACCCCACTGCCCTCTGCAATACATGCTGCGTGCTTGCTGCATAATTGGATCCAACACTGGCACTTGACTGAGATTTGGCGCCACCAGCATGACCAAGTTCAAGTCTACTCGTACTATTCCGCTCCACACAACCTGCACGTCAGACCAGACAAAATCCTTTGTACTGACAACCTAATACCCACAGTGTTACACAAGGAATAGCTAGGTCGCACCCACTCTGATCATAACCCACAATATGTACAGCTGGCAGGAGACACCTCTGCTTCTGTCATTCCAACCTGGCGCCTGAGCCCTGCGGCATTGGAGGATGCCCCCTTTCGTGAGTCTCTGGGTAGAGCCATCACTGAATACGTTAATAGCAATAACCAGATGCCCTCATCAAGACACCTGGAGTGGGACGCATTCAAAGTCACCATGAGGGGCCAACTGTTTGGAAACGCAATGGAATACGCAAATCGATCTAAAGGGACATAACACAGGTGAAATGACCGCTTTTGAACCAAGAAAAATGTGTGCTGATGGACCCAACGGGGTAGCGTGGACTAGCGGAGAATCACAGGGAGCGTGTATTCCCTGCAGGAACATTTACTTTGCCCTAATTATTTGGCAGATTCAGCTCGTATACATGCTGCGACAGATTAGGTCGGTTACTGGCCTGGCTGATATGCCAGGAACACTCTGCCACCCACATTCTGGTGCTGTGCTCTGCTGCACACCCAACAGGAACTACATAATGAACTCACGCACCACCATACACTCCTGTACGAATCAATGGTGTCGGCAGACTCTGCGGATTTCAACGCATTTCTCTCCCCACTTCCCCGGTCCTGTCTTAAAGATGAGCAGAAAGAGGAACTGGACGAACCACTAACATTGACTGAGCTGCAGGAAAGCATACAAGCTCTTACCATTGGGAAGACTGCAGATCCTGATGGCCTTCTGGCTGAATTTTATAAGGCTTATGCCCCTACAATTGCCCCTTGTCTGCTGTGCATGTATGAGGAGGCACGGTCTGCGGCCACTTTATCTGTTTCTCAGCGTGAGGCACTGCTGATCTCCCTTCTAAAACCTGACAGAGACCCAACAGCGCTGGGATCTTACAGACCGCTGGCTATGCTCAACACATGCTCAACACAGATTATAAGATTCTGGCTAAAACACTGGCGGTCCACTTAGCGCCCCTGGTCCCCAAACTTGTTCACCCAGACCAAAATGGGTTTGTACCAGTGCGCAGCACATCGCTGAACTTCCGGGGCTTCTTTCGTATCATGAAATACTCCACGCAAGCCTGGCCTACTGATGGATGCCTTGTACTCAATCTTGAAAAGGCCTTTGATTAGCTGGAATGGCCATTCTTATTTCATGCCCTGAAGCGCTATGGTTTTGACACCCTGCTTTTTGCGATTTGTACAGCTGTTATGCAGCCGTTGATCAGAGTCAAAACTGTCTCTGCCATATCTGGACCAATCCCAATTAGTAGGGGAACCAGTCAGGGCTGTCCCCTCTCTCCCCTACTCTTCTCGTTAGCAACTGAGCCTATGGCAGTGGAGCTCCACCGTCGGTGGGCGGGCTGGGGCATCGCGCTGGGAGATGAGCTCCATGTTGTGTCTTTATATGCAGATAACCTCCTCCTCTATTTTAGGACTATCGCTGATGTCCCTGCCAAAGTCGCTGAGGTATTGCAACGTTTCGCCTCCCTATCTGGCTTGCGCATAACTGGGGCAAATCATGCTTGTTCCCCTTTAACCTGGAGTCACAGGACCCGTTCCTGGTACTCGCTGGCGCCCCAGTACTTTGGTAACTTAGAACATTTAGCTACCTTGGGGTCCGAACATATCACTCACTGACTGATTTGAATGATGAGAATCTTAAACATGTTGTCACCTCTATTCGAACTCAAATGTCCTTCTGGCAGTCCTTGCCACTATCGGTGATGGGCTGTGTGGCCCTCCTGAAGATGGTGGTGCTCCCCGTTTTGTATATTACGTCTCCAATCTGCCTGTATGTCCCAGCCAAGTTTTTCAGAGAATTCAAACCCAGGATCATTGAACTTATTTGGAACACATGCCGCTGCCGAGTAGTAGTGGCGAAACTTTATGCGTTGTTGGATCTGGGCAGCTTGGCAGTGCCTAATCCGGAACAGTATTACTTAGCCTCTTAACTGCAATGAGTAGCTAGATAGCTCTCGGGCCTGTAATTATCGGACACCGCTACTATGCTGCCACCAATGTGTGTAACTTATTCCACCCGATTACACGGGCTAGAACTCCGGAGCCCATTCTCCTAGATGTGGTGCACCGATGCTACCGTAGGAGTATTTACCGCACACAAGCATTGATTCTCTATGCGCCAGCCTTGGCCTTAATGGGGACCCTCCAGGAACACCAAGTCCACATCTGCAGCAGAGCTGGAAACCTGGCATGTGACAGGATTACACACACTGGACAATTTATATCAGGACAACACTCTGACCCACTGTGACACATTGGCAGCAGAGACCGGTTTACAGAACTGCCAACCCACCTGACGATACAATACCTGCAGGTCACGGGCCAGGGTAGACATCTGGTGCACTGGTTAGCTAGCTTGTTGCAAGTGCACACTGCATTCGAGCATGCTGGACTACGTGCTAAATGGGAAGGCGATCTTACCCAACCCTTTACAGAAAGGGAGTGGGCGATGGCCCAAGAAAGCCCCACCCACATCCTGCATAACACACTATTCTGCCTGATACAAGTTTATATACTGCACAGGGCTTATCTCACCCCATAAAGAATTAATATGTACTTTCACTGCACTGATGCGACTTGTCCCAAATGTGCACTCGTCACAATAGAATTCCTGAAAATGCTGTGGTCCTGCCACCTCCCTGCATGCTTACAGGCAGGGAGTGACGCCCGCACTACTAACCTGGGAAGCATGCATATTGGGTCTATTTCCCAGATCTAAGAAGCATAAGGCAACCTCTGGGTTCTAGGTCTTAGGCCTTTTGACAGCTAAGTGCCTCATCACCAAAAGGTGGAAAGTATCAGAACCCCCTCGCTCCTAGCATGGACGCATTCCTTTCTAGTGTGGGTACAGGCAGAGCGGCCGGTGCTGCGTAGGGAATATAATATGGGGCTGCGCAAATACCAACTGACCTCTAGCTGGGAAGCCATGCTAACTGATCTTAGGGCACTAATGGATGTGACTGAGGGTGAGCTCTCAATCTAGCTGGAAGAATTACTGGATTCTGGATGGGCAACCTATGACCCCCATGTGAAGTATTACAGGGCCCTGGCAGGCCAAGACCTGTCCCGGCTCTGGCACTGGGGTACCGGTGTGTCTGAATGGGATGTGCGGGATGAGGCACAGGGGACTAGAGTATGTGGAAACCTATAGTTAGGGGCTCTGGTTATAATTGTCAACACTGTTTTTGTTACCAACTATTATTCCAAGCTATACAAAAAGTTACATCTTTTTCTCTTTTGCTACAACTTATCCATTATGGGACCACCAAGACACAACTGCCACTCCACACTACCACGCACTCTGACGACTGGAGCCATAAGGGCCCCCACTACCGCAGCCATCCTACCCTCCCATCCATGTTGTTGCAAAGTCATCTTTTTGCCCTGTTCATCTCCATTTTTTTGTTGCTGACTGGTGCTGATGATAACTGACTCTGACTGTGCCCTGGACTCTGTTAGCCAGACCCAGGCCAGTGCTATGTTAAAACACACACTTGTAGTAGAGTACACTAGGTATTAGGGTACCCTTTTGATTATCGTGACAGACCCTGTGAGTTCCTAGTATATAATGGGGCAATGATGTACAATCTGCCTATAAGCCCCTATATAATAGGGCATGGAGATTAGAGGCCCAGCAGAATTTCTGCACTTGCATGTGTGCACTGCTGTGTGCTTCCTGTCCTTTTAAACGCAGACCTGCCTTGCAGCCTGTCTTTAAAAGTTACATTCCTACCATCTGCATGACAGCCCCTGCAGGTCCCTAGTAAACAATGTGGCAAGGGGGTGCCAACTACCTATAAGACCATTGTACATAATAGGGCATGGAAGTAGAGACCCAGCAGAATTGCTGCCCTTTGCATGTGGGAACTGCTGAAGGTTTTCTGTCATTTTAAAATGCAGCCTGACTCTGCAGACCGCATTTACATGGAAATGGTGTCCCAATTTGACTTTGGTGCTGTGGGCACTTTAAATGTGATGATCTACCCTATTTTCACATATTAGGTACCCCCAGGATCTCCCCTAGGTATCCCAGGGGCGGTGGTCATGTAACCACAAGCAGGGGTCTTATAAAAGAGGTTTTATAAACCCAGGTAAGGGAAAAACTCATCATTTCATTTTCCCCCACTATAGATACTTGCCTTCATAAGCTATCATTGCTATATGGTATTTTCATGGTAATATTAGTAAGGAAAAGGGCATAAAAGTAATTCAAGGACTTAAAAGATTTGTTTTGATAAATCCAGCAATTTGACATTGGTGAATTTATCACAACTTGTACAGAAAATAAGTTATAAGGCTTATCTTTCTGTAAGCCAAAGTCCAGCCTTCTGACTGTCCCCTCTGATTGGTCAGTGCTAACAGGATTAGCAAAGCTGCTTGATTAAGTGATAAGTGGCTGTCCAGGGGACAGCATATCTGGTGAAGGGCAGCTCAGGGGCTACAAAGGAATGCAGGGGGAGGGGTAATAAAACATGCAGCCTCAAAAGAGAGCAAGACAGGAGAGAATGCCAGATCACCTAACCCCCACCTTCTGGACCCCTCAGCCAGATACTAGGCTTAAGGAAGGAATTTGCAGATGTTAGAAGGAGGAGAGCTATGGAAATGAGCCACACTGGAGGGTGGTTTAGTCAGCTCTTAGTTTCAGACATCATGGATTTTGGAAAAATGGTGCTTTCTGGGGCAGGAATATGCCACACTTTGCAGGAAGTGGTCATGCATCTAGGTGTCACTCTGCATTCTTTTGGTTGGGCGCCCCCCTTCTTGATGCCCAGGAGCTAAGAATAAATATGTGAGAGGTGCATAGCCTCTAATATCTGCTGCCTGAAACTACAAGAGAAAGAAGGGCTGCCCTGCTGGAATCTGGATCTGCACCCTTGGCCTGCACTTCTAAGTGAACTGTGTCTGCTGCACAATCTGGTACTACAGCCCTAGGGATGGTGCCTTGCTTCAAGACGAAATCAGGAGTGGACTCCCTGCAGCTACAGGTTAACAGAGCTTCACCTGCATCATCCCCAGCAAAAGTTCCCAGCCTGGAGTGCATCCAGTGGACTTTTAAGGATTTGGCCAGGTGCATTGAGGGAATTGTGGTCCAACTTTCTAAGGACCACCCAGGAGATCCCAGACCCTTGGATTTGTGTTTTGGACCCTCTTTACCTGCAAGGAGGACTTCAGGAAACACCTCCTGAAGTTTGGAGAATTTTGGTAAAGTTGGCACTGTGTTTCTAAGCGCTAGAAAGTGTTTATTCTTGTAAAATTCATATCTCTGGTTCCCTACATTGGATTGTTGTCGTTTTGGTGTATATTTACTCATAAAAATATAACCTATTTTTATAATTTGGTGTGGGATTTTTATGGTGTGTTGTGTCTCACTTATTTACTGTATTGGTGTTTTTGAATGCTTTACACTCTTGTCTCTTAAGTTAGGCCTGCCTGCTCGGTTATAGCTATCAAGGGTTGAGCAAGGGGCTAATTTACTGGGACATGTACTCAACCTATATTTGGTTAGTGGCCTTAGTGCCAGTGGTAGGTTCATAGTTACCACTGCCGGTAACCCACTTTCCAACACATGTACTTTATATTTGATGTTAATGGGGACATATATGCACTGGTCGCTCATGCATGGGTTGGTGGGGCTGTGTCCCTGACTGTCATTTGTTATGCCTACAAATGTATGGCGTGAAACTGTCTAATACTTGAAAACTTGAATAAAAAAAATATATAAAAAAAATCAAGGACCAAGCATAAGAGGGGGGGGTGAATAAAGACTCACTCGGCGTGTGTGGGGCACAACAGGTGCACATTATGTGTCATTCGTGAGGGGGAAGGTCTATTTTGGTTGCTCAGGGATGGGGGGGTCAGCCACAGGGATTGGGGGGGGTCTCCTCATTGAATTGTATAACAGGTTGTCACATGTATCCGCTATGTGCCCGGTTACGGAGGCGGCGAGGCTCCTCAATGTAGATTCGGGTTCTTTGTTTCGTCCCACTAGAGAAAGGTGTTTTGCCATTTGATTGGAGGTGGCAGCTGAGAGGCCCTCCACTGTAGGGTAATAATTCTCTTGGCTATTTGCAGCACCAAATTAGCAAAGCGGAACTGAACTATATGTTTTGGCTCCCCTTTTAAAGATCCTTAGAGCTTTTGCTTTCCATTAATTTAGGTGTGTGAATCGAGTGACCAATGCCAGGGTGTCATGGATCGTCTGCAGGTAACTAGTAAGTGTAGGGCATTCCAACAAAATATGTCTGTGGTATCAGAGTGGCATCGGCGACATGGAAGATTTGCAGTGAGGAATATATGGTTACATTTTGCAGGGGCTCAGATAAGCTTGATGCAAACTGAATACTGGATGGAATTAAATTGTGCATTGCGGGAGATAACACGAGGCGAGTCAAGTACCTGTGCCCATTGCGTCGTGTAGTGGCCGTCCTATGTCGTCTTCCTATGTTTGCCATAGGGTGTGCCAGAGAGACCCCAGTATGTTCTTTAATCTCTTTGTACAGCCAGGTGATCAAGTGGTGCCCACCACGTAGTGTACAGTGTGTGGACAACTGCATGCCACAACCTGCAACACATTTCCAAAAGCTGGCCATGGAGGAGAAACTGGCCTGGGGGAATACCATGGTCCTGACACAACTGGTCGAATGACAGCAGGTGCTGTTCCCGAAACAGGTCTCTCAGTATCTCAATTGACTCATTGTGCTATGGGGTCAGGTCCTCCAATGCAAACATGCCAGGAAAGCACAGGAATCTCTGGAGGGGTATCTCAGGGGCATAGGGTAGGATGTGGTGTATCTTTTGGAACATGTGTGCCAGGCACTTGCTGGAAACCCACACGAGCATCGTCCAAGAATGATGAAGTTTAACTGAGGGGAGTAGAAGTTGATGAAGAACAGCCTCCGGCGGGGGACCGTCTCCCATGGTGGTTTCATACTTGTTCCTTCCGGCTAGCCAGAGCTAGATCTGCTGGAGCTGTGCCGCAAGGTAGTAGGTCTCGAATAAAGGGGCACCCAACCTCCCCTGTCCCACCGGCAATTGGAGTTTGCTGAGAGCTACCCAATGGTGCTTGTCATCCCATAGCAATTCCCCCAAATTTATGTCTAATTCACAGAAAAAATGCCCTAAGCGGGTATACCAGGATGTTCAGAAAATAATATAACAGGTTGGGTAGGACTCATCTTGGAAAGGGCAATTTTTCCAGTAATCACTAATGGAAGCCGCTTCCAGAACTGGGTCTGGGATTTGAGGAAAGCAAATGCTCGTTTTAGGTTCTCCCTTTGTAGGTCCCTAGTAAACAATGTGGCAAGGGGGTGCCAACTCAAAGAGGTCAGTCTATGAATGATATATCTCGATACCTAAATATTGGGTAGTCTCCCTACCCGACTTCTTCCTCTGTTATGGGCAAATCTAGCTAGAAGGCACATTCTGGTGTGACCTTTGTCAAACTGGTAGTATCAGTGTATTCTTGCTTTGAGGAATTAGAGTATGTCTCTGATCTGGATAAGTCAGTGTAGAATGCTGTAAATGTTTCATTTTCTCCATCTGTCATATTCAGATCTCAAATAAACAAATTTTCTAGCCTCTTAAAGTAGATTTGGGAGCTGAAAGCCTATCTTATTACTGGTTTCAGAGGATTGTCTTTTAAGATGCAGCATCCTTAATTCCGCCCGATTAATTATTATAACTCTTATCCTGCCTCTTCTGAGGGTAATTTTCCTCGGAAAATGAGGGATGAAGTTCGATCATACTGCTGAGTAAGCATTTTAAACTCACACTCTATATTTTGTGTTTCTAGAAGTTAGAGATTGGCCATGATGAAGATAAATCTTCTCAGTATTGCTTTAAAGCGCCCCATATTCTTGATTCTGAGACCTTTCCCCTTCTTTAAATAGGAAATATCCTTCCAAACACTTTGTTAGCTCTTGTTTAATATATGGGCCTCTCAGCAAAGGAAGATGAAGTCGCCATCTATTTTAATTCTTCTTCTGGGGCATTTGGTCATGTAGTGTCAAGTTGCAAGCAGTGCTAATTATGTTAATCTAACCTTGATTGTGTTCTCTGGATATGGGAAAAACATGCTTATTACTTTTCATGCTGTGCATCAGATGACCTCAAGCCCATATTAGGAAGTGTCCTTTTGAGTCTCTTGGAGAATGCTCTCCTATTTCCCTGATCCACCCCGACTGTTCAATGTCCCATTCAATACCATAATCAAGTCTCCCATCAGACTGATCCCTCTGGCAAGTTCAGCCATGCATGTGAGGAATTCCAATATGTCTTAGTCTTAACCTCTATTAGGAGCTTCTATCAAGCCTACAGTCACTGGGCTACCTTCCCACTCCCCTCTGGTGATCACATATCTTCCCTCTTTGTCTTTGATAGTATTATCTATGGGGAGCTGGGAGCTTTAGGGATGAAAATAGCAACCCCAATACGTCTGAAACTTGCAGATGAATAGATTGGCAGTTTCTGTGCCTCATTCTGTGCCTTGATAATCAGTGGTGGGTGTTTCAACCACCTGTATTGTGCTTTGCAAGAATAGGTAAACAGTTCCAGCCTTTGTGTGGAGGCCTGAGGTCAGGTTCATTAAGCAAGGGTAACCAGTAAACCCCATAATGCAAAATAGCAACTAACAAATGGAACCAAACAAAAAAAAAAAAAAAACTTGGCTGCAGCTACAAAAACATTTTTTTAACTACTGACTATACAAGAATCTGATGCCTCGCAAGCGCAGTTTGAGATGCCAAATTACCATCCCTCTGCCTCTTTCAGGAAAAGAAGTTCTGAAGAGAGATACTTTGACTAAGTAGGCACTTTTCGGAGGAGTGCGTGTACTGAAAATTCCTTCTAGCCCACCCTTTCACTTAGTCACCCATCTCAATCTCCACTCTATGGGTCTATGCATCCCTGTGCCTCCCATAGGACAGATGCTAAGAAAAATAATACAAAGTTATAGGTCTCTGCATTCCCTGGACTACAATGCAGCACACCATCCTACAACAGAGAGTCACAAAGTATTTTTGTGATTTATCTCAAAACATAGTTAACTCTTAGGCCATTATTTTCCACATCTGATGTTTTTCCCCAATCTCTTTGATCTTATGTTTGCCACCGGAGCTCTGTGGTGGATGATTTTGCCTTTTGTTGGTTGTTTTAGAGGAGGTCATTTCTTAGTACTCCCTTCCACCCATTGGTCCTCTCTAGGAAGACTTTGGCATCTGCTCTGTCCAAGATATGGACCATCTTATTCTCAAACAGGATTCCAAAGGGAAAAGTCAGTGTTATATTGTATGTTCTGTCAAAATGTTAATCAGAATCTTACTATGTCATAACGTCCGAATGTTACTGTGTCATAGCGTTGTTGGAGTGTTGCTGTTTGAATAGCGTAGATTCGGAATCTGGTTGAGGGAAGAGTAGCTGCTGTTGGGATTAACGGAGGTTGGGATGTTTCCCCTGCATTAACTGGAAGACGTGTACTTGCCAATAAAAGAACAGTTTCCGTCTTTGTTTCACTGAGAGCCTCGTGTGGAATTTCTTCTTCGTAACACTTTGTGTGGAAGTTCTTCATTTGTAACACTGGCGACGAGGATGGGATACGACCCCACGCGTGCAAAGCGCAATGGATTAGCACTCCATAGCCTTAACCACTCGGCCACCCATGGGTAGTGTCGAAAGTAGAAGTTTTTGGAATGTTAGGAATGAACTAGCGGTGAGTCAAGATCTTCTGTTTAGAGGTATGAGATTGGTTCCTCCTGTTAGGCTTAGATACCAACTAATGAACCAAGCTCATAACAGTCACATGGGCATTTCTAAGACCAAAGAAAGGTTGCGTTCCTCATACTGGTGGCCTGGTATGGATACCCAAACAGAGCGTCTATTGAGAGAATGCGTACAATGTGAGGTTAGTGAAAAGGCTATGAAACCCAGGGTGCAACCAATGATAATTAGAGAAAATCCTGAGGGCCCGTGGACGGTCATTGCATTGGATATTTTAGGACCCATTCATAGTGACAGTTCGATGAATTATATTATTGTGGTGGTGGATATGTTCTCTAGATGGCCAAAAGTGTGTTTTACTAAGAACATTGAAACGTGGAAAGTCATTGATTTTCTGAAAGATTTGATAACTAAGGAGGGGATTCCTTTGAATCTTCTCACAGACAATGGGGTACAACTATTGTCCAAAGAAATGAATGACTTTTTGAGTGGGTGTGGCATAAAACAAACTTTGTGCATTATATCATCCAGAATGTAATGGAATGGTAGAGAGATTTAATAGAGTCATAAAAGAAACTATCTCTATTGCTAAAAGCAACCAATTAGATTGGAAGCAGGAAGTGTTGAAGAAAGTCTATGTATATAGACACACCCCTCATTCCACTACTGGTCAAACACCATTTTCACTTTTCGGTGGGAGACGTGGAAATACTATTTTAGAACCTAAATGGGTTAATGATCTGTTAGACAGAAAGGGACGAAAAGTGATAAAAAGTGATTGGAGACTTAAAGAACATGAAAAACTGTTAAAGAGTAAACTGAATTTTGATAGAACAAACTATACAAAGAAAACACTCGTTGAGATTGGTGATTGGGTTATGATTAAACAACCTTTTGCGAAAAGAAGCGAGAAAAAATTATCCTCTCCAATTAAGGTTACGAAACTCTTTAGCAATGCTGTTAAGACTCAAGATAACAGAATATGGAATTTAAATAGAGTTGTCAAGTTTACTGGAGTTGCTGGTCATGCTAAGGATGATGAAACAGGAAAAAATGATATTTGTACAAAAGGAACGTCTTCAAGAGGGTTGGGATCCTCCATGAAAGATCCCAGTTTGAGGAGGTCTAACAGAAACATCAAGATGCCCATGTATCTTAAGTACTATGAGCTAGAGTGAAACAATCACTTTTACTTCTTTTACATTTTCATTTTACTTCTTTTAAATCTGTATATTGCAATATCAATGTGTTTTAAGTATGTATAGAGGGGAGGGAGAGGTGTTATATTGTATGTTCTGTCGAAATGTTAATCAGAATCTTACTATGTCATAACGTCGGAATGTTACTGTGTCATAGCGTTGTTGGACTGTTGCTGTTTGAATAGTGTAGATTCTGAATCTGGTTGAGGGAAGAGTAGCAGCTGTTGGGATTAACAGAGGTTGGGATGTTTCCCCTGCATTAACTGGAAGACGTGTACTTGCCAATAAAATAACAGTTTCCGTCTTTGTTTCACTGAGAGCCTCGTGTGGAATTTCTTCTTTGTAACACTTCGTGTGGAAGTTCTTCCTTTGTAACAGTCGGCTTATAATCTAATGTTCTCACTCTTTAGTTTGTCAATAACAGGGTTAAAGAGCTGCCTTCTTTGTAGCATGTTGAGCGAAATGTCATGAAACATCTGGAAAGACAAGTCCTGGAAGGAAACCCCCTTCGTCGTCAACTCTCTCATTATTGCTTCTTTTGTTTTAAAGTCATGTGGTTTAGCTAGTATACCTATGGGTCACTTGTCAGGTGCAGCTCTTCTTGTGAACTAGGTCCATTTTGATTGGCTCATAGGTGTCGCTCTACACAGTGAAAAACAGACCCACCACAAAGGTTTCTAGGTCAGGGCCCTCTGCCACTTCTTGCAGCCTGAATTGTATGTTCACTCTTTTGGAGTGCTTCCGAGATTTTTCACATCTACCTAGGGCTGCCCTGGAAGAGAACAGGAACTGCCACAACCAACGTGCAATGGCTTGTCGCTCCAAGCCATTTTGTTCTATTTTGGCCTCCAGATCCACCATTCCAGATCCCAAGGAGTCAAGGTCTGTCTGAAGGGAGTCAAGCTGAGGGACGTGGTTGTCCCTCAGGCTCTGCAAACCCTTGTCCAATTCATCTTACAAGTCTTCACTGAGTTCCTGTCTGACCAGTAGGCCTGCTTTCATAATTACAACTATCTGCCCGTCCTTAGTAAGGCTTGCCTGCAGCTCTGGTTCTTAGAGGCGGGTGATCCACTGAAAGCTTGAGCCAGGTCAAGCCTGAAGCCTGGCTCTAGCTGAGCTCCAGGTCCTGTTGGAACATCAAGCCCAAAACAAGCTGAGCTTTCGTGGGGCTCCTGCCTGTCTCCCTCCCTCTACCAAAGATGTAGCTTTACGGTCAGAGCTGCTGACTTTGAAACTGGGAAAATATGTTTGAGTCTAGGCTTCAGCTAAACATCCTGTGATTCTGGGCAAATCATGTAATCTTCCCGTGCCAATAATGCATCTGTGTGCTTGTCAAGTGTAACTGTTGCTCATGTAGACTTCTCCATTATCAGGTATAAAAGCACTTTCAAATATGCGAGTTCAGGCTAACAGATGTACAAATCTATTAATTTTAATAAGTACTTCTCAGTGCAGTGCTATGTGCCGTAATGTCAGAGCCTCCATATCTTAAAGAAATACACTTTAAAAAATGTTTGAATATACTTTATTATATTTTGTGCGATTTTTGTTGTATGTTTTACATAGCAAATATTTTCAGGGCTTGGCTCGTGCATGGGCTCTAAGATCCGAGCCAGACTTTTCGATGAGATGTATTTGTAGAGCGCATGGCTGCCCTAAGGCTTCCAAGCCCTAATGTGAGCAAATGAAAGTTGTGCACCAGGGAGCAGCTATGCCCAAGAAATTCTTGGGGGGTGGGGAGGAAACAGGAGATAGAGGGAGGGGAGGGCTGATGAAGAGCCAGGCCTTAAGCAATTTCCTAAAAACATGGTTCATTGTCCAGGGACCTCAGTTCGGTGGGGAGCGAATTCCAGAGTTTAGCTACCAGATAGATAAAAGATCTTCCACCCCATCTGGACCATTGGCTCGGCTCTCTGTTAGTTTGTTGGCTCATCCACCTCTATTAGTGCTTTTGGCTGCCCTAAGGCTTCCAAGCCCTAATGTGAGCAAATGAAAGTTGTGCACCAGGGAGCAGCTATGCCCAAGAAATTCTTGGCGGGTGGGGGTGGAGGGGGAGGGGGGGGGGGGCAGGAGATAGAAGGAGGGGAGGGCTGATGAAGAGCCAGGCCTTAAGCAATTTCCTAAAAACAAGGTTCATTGTCCAGGCACCTCAGTTCGGTGGGGAGCGAATTCCAGAGTTTAGCTACCAGATAGATAAAAGATCTTCCACCCCATCTGGACCATTGGCTCGGCTCTCTGTTAGTTTGTTGGCTCATCCACCTCTATTAATGCTTTTGAGTCTGCTGTATTTACTAGCTACTCTTCTTTAAAGACATTTGATAAGGACATCTAGAGCGCCTGTGTCATGCATGTGTTTTGGCACTCTTTCAAATATGGCTAGATTGCCACGGATGTCTGCAGATATGGTGTTGCACCCTTCTCCCATCTAGTCTTTAATTATGCTGATCTCAAGTCCTTTATTCTTGAACTGTGAAAGGAATGTCACAGTTCGGGTCAGGCTTTCAACATTTTGCATTTCTCTGATAAGGTATATGCTGAGAGAGATCTCTTATGAAGATCCTCGCTGTCCTCTTGCATCTTCAGCATACATAATGCAGCAATTGGCCCAAGAAGGCCTAAGTCAACCTCCAGAACTGCCAGTTCACCAAGTAAATGCTTTTTAGTTATTTTCAGCTATGATTTTGGGGGGGGTGGGGGTGGAACTAAAGCCTTAGCCACAACACAGTCTTGTTTCTGAGCTTTGAGGTCTATGTTACACAATTCTTAGAGGTCACTATTTTAGAGGGGCCAGCTGTTTAACATTCTTCACAATAAGCCCCCACCCAGCTTAGGCTCACAGATCCTGCATATTTAACCCCTCTAAATTTCAAGATGCAGGTGCAAAAGTAGACACAAATGACGGAGCAGCCTGCTTATTTATTCACTTTGCATTCCATAGTGGCTGTTCAAGACCCCTTATGTTAAGTTTAAATAAACACTAACCTGTGCCCTGAAGCAGGAACCCATGATAGTAAGCAACAAGCTTTAAATGTTGAACCCAGGTAATAATACAATTCTCTGGAAAACACTCTGGGCAGGAGTACGGTGCCCTCTGTATAGAAGGGGTCATAAGTAGGGGCTGATGATTTCAGATATTAGAGCTGTAAAGAATATAAACTAGGGAATTACTGTATGGAGATGGAAAGAGAACCCACCCAAAGCTATATAATAAGCTCCTCGGAGTGGTGTGTAAACTCAGTGTCCTACCTGGGGTGGCAACATCTCCAGGATATACATGTCATGATGAAGGGAATTGGGTATGTCCAAGTTATTTTCCAAAGAATTCCTGCATCAATATAATCCACAGCATATGCAATCCAGAAAGTAAGGGAAGAAAACCCTGAGGGAAATTAACTCCTGGGTTTCAGTAACACCAGAACCAATAATCTCGGAATTAGAAGATTACTGGAAAATTATTAGTTGCAGGAGTTAAGTAGGGTGACAATCAGGGGGAAAAAAACATCCAAGCAGATAACCAAGTGTCGGAAAGGCACTCTTTTTGGCACGATTACCCCCCACTTTTTGCAGATTATCAGTGTGCATAGACTGTCATTTGCAGCCTGCATGAAAAGGTGCATCTATCCTTTCACTGATGGTCACTGCAACAGGTCACTGTAAGTCACCCCTATGGTAGACCCTCCTAGCCCAGATGGCAGGGTGCAGGTCCCTGTGTGTGTGGGCATCCCTGAATGAGCAGAGGTGCCCCTATGTACTCCAGTTCCAATTCCCTGGACTTCAGAAGTGTGGGGAAGCCATTTTAGCTATGTACTGCCATAGGTCACTACCTATGGTCCAGCTACATAATGGTAACCCCGAACCTAGGCATATTTGGTATCAAACATGTCAGAACCATACCCAAATACTGATGCCAGTATTGGTAACATGATCCCAAGCATGCTGGGGGCTCTTTAGAACACTCCCAGTATTGCTCCTACCAGTGTTCCAAGGTCTGCGATCAACCCACCCTGATGCAGCCCCTCAGACAGGATTTTACCCTCCTTCTGCTTGACCAGCTAGAGCAGAGAAAGGCAGAACAAAGGAATTCCTTTGGGAGAGGGGTGCAACCTCCTCTCCCTCGGAAACAGGTGTTACAAGGCTGGGGAGGGGTAGCCTTCCGATGCCACTGTTTTGCTTTGCAGGGCACATTTGGTGCCCTCCGTGCATAATCCGGTTTGCACCCGTCCAGTGACCCCCTGGTCCCTGCTCTGGTGCGAAACAGCACAAAGGAAAGGGGAGTGACCACTCCCCTGTCCATCACCACCCCAGGGGTGGTGCCCAGAGCTTCTCAAAGATTCTGCCATCTTGAAACCAAGAAGGGCAAAGGCCTCTGCGAGCATCTGAGTGGTCAGGTTAGGCAGGTGACATCAGTGACCCCCTCTGATTGGTGGTCACCTTGTAAGATGACCAAGCCCCTTTTTGGGATATTAGGACTCCCTTGTGGGTGGGTCCCTAGATTCGGCATGCAAGACTCCACCAGGACTACTCTGCAATGACCTCTTCTGCTCCTGGCCACTGGAACTGCTGCTGCACTTCACAGGAACCGAACAAGACTGCAACACTGAGATGACCTCGCCCTGCAACATTGTTCCTGTGGCTCCTGTCAGCAACTTGCAACATTTCCACAGCTGTGCATCCTCTAGGTTCGGCAAGACTTCAGCTGCACCAAAGAAGCTAGAAGGAATCTCCCTTGGAGTTAAGGATTCACTCCCCGGCATCTGCAGGCACCTAAGGCAGCGATGTCCTGCAGCTGAGATCTGCTTTCCTCTGGATCTGCAAAGACTCTCCAACACAGGTGGTGGTTCTGAGGGGTCCTCTTGGTCCCCTCTGCTTTCTGTCCAACTTGAGAGATGGTGCGCCCTTGACTCTTCCTCCAGGGCGGAAACCTTGTGCACCCCGACTATTGCAACAACAAAGGCTGGTTGACTCCTGCTCCAAAGGCTCTTCAGGCTCCAAGTAGCCCTAGCTCTCTAGCGCTGAAAGGACAGTCTCCTCTCTGCTGTTCCAGCAATATGGGACTCCTCTCCAGACGTGCTGCCTGGTCCTCACTGCGAATTACTGTGCCTGCTGCCAGTGGTTTGCTCTTGGGGGCTCCGACTGCTTCTGCTGGCTTTCCTGCCTTCTTAGGGTGAGCCAGGGCTCCCCTCCAAGGGAAGAGGTCTCCAGGACCTTGCTTGTCCTCTCCAGATCTTCAAATCTTCTTCATCTCCGACTTAAATTTAC
This sequence comes from Pleurodeles waltl, assembly GCF_031143425.1. Taxonomy (NCBI): domain Eukaryota; kingdom Metazoa; phylum Chordata; class Amphibia; order Caudata; family Salamandridae; genus Pleurodeles; species Pleurodeles waltl. The sequence continues at coordinate 966,527,012 of NC_090445.1, forward strand.
TTGTTGGTGGGCCTCTTGACCCGTCTGCAATCCAGCGACCGGCGAGGGACAGCTCCTAGACCACTTCAGGGATTTCTCTGCAGCTCCTGGACTCCGCAGCTGACCTTAACCCATCACCGTTGTCCCGGATCGTCACCCACAGAATGGGGAGCATTGCCTCCTGGCTCACCTGGACACTCCTGCGTGGACTGATCCCCTTCTTTTACAGGTCCTTTTAATCCTGAACCCTCCATTAGGTTCCACCGGTCTGGTCCTGTACTTGCATTGTTTCAATTCCAATTCCCAATGTCAGCCTATGGGACGACCAGGTAACTTATCTCTGCTCTCCTTGTCGCTGGGGGTCTTCTAGATACTCACCTTTAGGGGTTCCGTACTCTCCAAGCCCTTGACTAACTACTCCATATCCTCTGGTGTGGGACCCATCCTTACATTCCACTATTTTAGTATACGGTTTTGCCCCTCTTTAGGGCCATTACTATTTCCTGCTATTTCTAATGTGTTTATGCTCATACTTACTATCTACCTGTGTATATTCTGCGTGTACTTACCTCCAGAAAGGGGGGAATGCCCCTAGCTTTCTAGTTCAGCGTTACTGCAATAAAGTACCTTTATTTTTGCTACACTGTGTGGTTCCTTTCATGTGTGTTAAGTTACTGTGTGACTATTGTGGTATTTTAACACTTAATAAGGGTTGCCTGGACTTGGTATAGGTGCAAACACCATAGGTGTCCACCACACACCAGGCCAGCCTCCTACACCAGGTAAAAAGTAACCAGTTTTTCTGAAACCTTCCGTATGAGCTTTGCAGAGAAACCAATCTATGAGCATCTGTGCCAGATGCAAAAAAATTGAAGAACAGCAAAGTTTTCAGTAGCCTTTAGAAGAGTCTTCACCATAAAAAATAGCAAAGTTTTGCCTATGAGGTAGCATGGTGAAGAACCTAAGTATCAAAACTCCTAAGAAACATATTCAAGAAAGACACTTAGCCAAGGTAACCAATTGTTAAGGCAGAATTGTATAGTATATGGGACACCAGGTCACTCATGCACGAGGCAGATTCAGAAATCTGGCCAAGACACGGAGAACAGATAAAATGGCTGGCAATCTTCCAGTCTCCTTAATGCTGTTCCATATCTCTCAAGGAGTCCAAATTGTTACTGCAAACTGCCATCCACATCCAAGTCATTCCTTTCAACTGTGGAGAAACCACTAATTTGTTAGACTATGGGGCCTTCAAGTAACAGACATCTGGTTTATGTTATGTTCCATAATGACAACAATTTAATTTGCTGATCCCTATATCCTGAGAACTGCTGTCAGAGTAAACCTTGAGTTTGGTTCACACTACAAGAGGGTGAGGCAAGGATACATTCTAGAGACTTTTGGTATGCCCCTGTGGAATTGTCTGACTTGGGTTCTATGGAAGTTAAATTAGAATGTACAGTAAAGCCTCTAGCAACGCTCTCCCTAGCCTACAAGGGGTGTCCTTCAAAAAGACAATGCAGGAGGATCCTGAATAGACTTCTTCCCCAGCTTCCAAGGGCAAGGATTCTACAAAGAGGTAAGAAATATCACTGTAGAAGGATCCAGAAGAAACCATAATGCTCAGGTTTGATGCAAAACAGTTTTATTGTTTTAAACAATATTCATTAATAAGCTTTTGGTTCTATTGGGCAGACTTTGATCGCCTTTATATGCTTCCAACCAATGCATACACACCACCCCTGCATCATGGTTAGAAAATCATAAGGCTACAAAGAACATCAATCAGTTATGTTGCATGACTCTGAATACAACAATATTTCATTGAAATCTCATAAAGTGTCTGACAGTTTCTTCCCATCATGTGTTCCCTGAAGCACCTCATCTTTCTACACACATTGGGAACAAGGCGTTAGTATATTCAAAGTAGTCCTATTCAGCCAAATATATGTATTGGTCAGAGTGTGGCTGACAAATACAAAAAGCCATCACCACAGGTGCTGCTTCTCTCAAATACTCCTAAAGAAGTAATCTATCAGTGAACTGAAAAAGAAACACAACGAATGGCTAACCACAAAAATTAAGGTGTCTGTAGCTCAAAGGCACTAGTCTGTTTTTAATTTGAAGAACCTGGGAACCATGAGGTGTATCTGCTTAATACAAAAAGCTCCTAGCTAGCCATTTCAAATTCTGATTATGTGTACTACTAAGACATACCACCTAGACTTACTTCCTCCTGACGAATTTTAATATGTACACTTCCTAGTCATGGACGATTAGGGAGCAGAGGGTGCAATTATTTGCCCAATTACTTCCTCTTCATAATCATTGGGTTTTTGTATATAATCCCTTACTTTCCAAACAGAACTTTTAAAACTTTATCTTCACCAACATAACTAAATCCCCTCTTGTCCCTCAACAGCTAATACGGAAATCTGCATAAGATTGGGATCTGGTTAAAGGATAATTGATCACATCACACCAGGGCTACAAGATGGTTTGCACTACTTGCCCAATTCAAGTTGGTCATACCTCACCAATAATGAAGTGCATCAACTTCATGTCATTTTATTTTGATAGATGAACACAGAATTTCTGAAGTGTGTCAGGATGATGCAGAAGGTAACAATTGTCTCACGTTGCTTTACCCTGTCCATTTGAGATCTGAAGCCAGCCTCCATAGGGACTACAGGCCTAAAATGTTAGTAATTTTAGATTAACTTGTCAGAAAGCATCAGTGCCAGGTTCGAGTTGATGCACTGTAAAGGAAGTCCAGTTTGGATGTACTTTTATGAGTGAGTGTTTTAAATTCTGCATGTTAATATGTAAATACCAGTATACAGCACTGCACTCTTTGTTGGGTTTATTCTATCCGAAAAAATATTTAAGACAATTAACCTTCTATGGACATTGTGCCTTTGATTTTACCGTGACACTCAAGTGTACAATGATGGCTTACCATCAACAAAATCATTGTGAACAGGAAGTCTTGTATTAGGGAATGGGTGGACACAGAAATGGTAAACTGGGGTGTATCATTAAAGCCAAAAAGAGTCTGGTAAGAAGATTTGGAGCAATCAGTCTTGAATTTCTCCTGGAGCTTGTATTTTTCAGACAATCCAAAAGATATGAAAACGTACTGCTTTCAAAAGAAGGGGAAACAATAACAAGTGTATAAAATAATTGGGACATTAAAAAAAGGTTTTTAACAAAAAGGAAAAAGAGACATAACATGGCAAGTCCTAAGATGGCCACAAACTTGTCTCCACCGGCGAGGTCTCCTTTCTTGAGTAAGGCTGATTGGCACTTAAGGAACAGCAACTCAGTGGTGGAAGCAATGATGCTTCAGCAGCCAATTGTGTGGAGAGACACAGTAGCTTGAGACTCATATTAGGTCCAGGGCTCTCAAAGAGAAACATAACAGAACTCGTCATCAGGAGTTGGCACAGAGACTAGAGTATGAGGAAATACTTTGGTTTTGGTCTGCAGCTACCACTTGTCACAGACTGAGATGAACAGACAAACAACATTAGGGAAAGAATCTACAGAGACATGACTGCAGAACGCGAGTAAAGAATCTGTAAAGTACATATATCCACCAGTGGTTGCAGAGGTGTGGCACTGATCTACATGCAAAATGCAAACCATGTGAAAGTGAGTGGTTTATGGTACCCTTGCTTCTGGTTCTTCTTAAGACGGCAAAGAACCATAAGAGATCTTTAATAGAGGGGAAAATACACATTTTATTTTTGAGGCTGATTGAAATAGAAAGGGACATTACAGTGTTTATAAAGATTAACTCAGTGGAAAAAAACACCATGTTGCATTATGGGCTTACAGAAAGATATCTAATTTCATGCAGTACTTAAGTTTCGACAAATATGTGCAAGCATGCAAAAACGGACATTCCAAAAATGCTGTTTGATGTCTGTACCTTCTTGCAGTCATGAAACAAGACTCAACAAGATTGGTCCCTTTACAGGCAATAATAATTAATGCAGTGATCCACTGAGGCTGCATATTACCATCTTGGAAGGGCTCAATCATTTGGCCAACGTACAAAAGAGGCCCTAGTAACTTCCCACAAACCTATCGGCTGATCACTCTGTTGGTGCTGACGGAAAAGTATTTGCTGAACTCGTATTAGTCCAGCTCCAAAAATGGGCAGAACAATCCAAGAGAATATTTTTTCATCAGACAGATTTCCGTCAAAAATACTTCACTATAGGCAATATATTGGTACTGTCCATCTTGGCCCAAAAAAACATGCCATAATAATTATAAGTTGAATAAACATTTTGCATGCTTTATCGACTCCTCTACCGCCTTGAATAAAGTTAACAGATCCAAGCCATGGGCAAACCTGTACTAATGGGAGCTAGACTAGGGCTTATTAAAGATCAATGACCTTCACAGCTATACATGGATAAGGATGAACATATCTAGCAGTAGAGGGCTAATGCACAACATTAACCCCTATAACAGAGCTGCATCCTGGCCCCACTATTATTTACCTAATATATTTAAAACCGGTCAGCTGTTCTCCAACAGGAGAGGGGAGAATCACCCAAATTTGCAAACAAACGTCCCATATTTGGCATTCGGGGATGATTTAGTTATTTGCAGTGCTTAATTTGTACTTGTTGTTTCCGGTGCTGAGCACCTACACTTATTTTTGAGGGTCGGCGCTTATTCTTCTGCCTCAATCATTTGTTGCGAGCAAAAGGTCTGTATGGGAAAGACGGAGGAAGAGAAAAACGAAAAAGCGTCACAAAGGGAGAAAGTAGAAAGCTGCAAGAGTGAGCTGAAGGGGCAGGGAGTGGCTTTATATGGATTAAAGAGGCCCGAAGTGGCTTCAAGATTACGCCGCATCAGTATTCCGTGTTCCCACATTTAATTGCAGCAGCCTCGTGTTTAAGAGGAGGGCTTTGGGCACCGGCACGTTTATATTTACAAATTAAGCACTGATAATTTGTTTAAACCACACTGATAGGTAAAACTAATCAAGGGACAACACCTGCAGATCAACATGAGCAACAAAAAAAAAAGTCATGTCATTCAGAGCTCAAAATCCTAAATACACCTGGTCTACAGGCCTAAATAAAATCGACCTTGTGCCAAACTATACACACTTAGGCGTCATAATGGACAATAAACTAAGATGGAATTCTGACTTTTTATATCTGTGCCATAAAGCTTCTGTAATCACGGGAATAATAAAAAGATTTGCGTTAGAATATGGAAATGGGGCAATGGGACCAACACCTAGGGTTGACAATAAAAAATTACCCTCATCTCTTATGTATGGCTCAGTGTTTGCATGCTGTCAGTGTGTTTTGACTGTCTTCACTGGGATCCTGCTAACCAGGCATGCACCCTTTCACTACAGGGTCACTGCACGTAAACCCTATGGTAGGCCCACCTAGTCCAGAGGGCAGGGTGCAGGTACCTGTGTATGGGGGCACTGCTGCATGAGCAGAGGTGCCTCTACGAACTCCAGCTCCGTTACTCTGGATTTCGTAAGTGCAGGGAAGACATTTTACCTGTGTACAGCTACATAATGGTAACTCCAAACCTGGGCATGTTTGGTATAAAACCTGTTGAAATCATACCCCAATACAGTTGCCAGTATTGGTTGTATGATTCCATGCACTCTGGGGGCGCCTCAGAGGAGTGGGCCTCACTGCGATGCCTGTGCCTGCTGCCTGTGGGTCATCTGTGGAGGCTGCCTCCTCTTGTGACTGTGCCAGCTGCTGAGGGTCACCACGGACTCCATTCCTTGGGTCGAGTCCCCTGGGCCTTGTTTGTCCTCCTCAGCCTTGAAAAAAAAAACCTCTTCTACAACTCTTGCATTTGCCAAGGCTTGTTGGTGGTTTTTCCAGCACCACTCACCGATTGCATCATGACCGCCAATGTGGGAAACCACTTGTATCACTTCTGGAACTCCTCTTCCGCTCCTGTGCTGCACTGCTGACTTTCGTCATCCACCGTCGACCTGGTCCTGCATTTAAAGAAGGGTGGGTAGGCTCCTGCCACAGCCAGACACTCCAACTCGAACTGGGCTTGGTCCCCTTCCTTTGCAGTTCCTCGTGTCAGGATCCACCTTTCGTTTCTTCCAGTCTTGACTGGGTCTTCAGCAGTCCTTTTCAAAAGTTCTTGTGTGGGTTTGGGGAAGAACATGGTACTTGCCTCTTCTGGCCTGGTCGCTGGGGGGCACTCCAGCTCCCCTCTACTGATTACACTTCCTTGGCTGGGGGACTGCCTTTCACATTTCACTTACTTAGTATATGGTTTGGTCTCCCCCCAGAGACTTCAATATTTTTGATTGTTTTTACTATTTGCTATTGCTTTCTATGCTAATCACTGACTTCTAATGTGTACATAATAGTGTGTTTACCTCTACTGGAGTATTGTCTATTCAGTATTTTAGCATTTGTGTTACTATAACAAAGTACCTTTATTTTTGTAACAGAGTGGTTCTTTCACTTGTTTAAGTGCTGTGTGACTGTAGTGGTATTGCCTAAGCTTTGCATGTCTCCTAGTTAAGTCTTGGCTGCTCATCCTGAACTACCTCTAGAGAGCCCTGGCTTCCTAGACACTGTCTACACCTCACTAATAGGGGACACCTGGACCTGGTATAAGGTGATAACACCATAGGTGCTCACCACACACCAGGCCAGCATCCTACAATATAAGCTTGTTCTGGTGTTATCTTCATCAGTTGTCTTTTGTTTCACCAACCTTTCCCTATGATGAATGCTGCACCTTTGCTAAACGTGCTGACTTGTACAGGAATGGGAAACTTAGATTCTCCTTTTTTAACCTTGATGGGTTTCTTAATTGAAACCAAGTCTCCAATCAACACGTCATGCCAAACCTACTTTTGCTGTCAGAGTTACAGATTTGATAGAAACTTCTAGCTGCAGATTCCTAACCTTTGGCATTTTCAGGCATCATATCGGAATCCGGAACTTTTGCTGAGCAATACCCCTGTGCACGCTGTTGGGTGTGGTCGTTCGGATCCACAAGGCATTACTGGGCATCATTGAAACCGTGTGACGTCACAGTTGTCTATAAAGGCACAACCCAGGTGCACGTACGTCAGTTCTTTTCCTTCGGCGCCGGTTAAGCACAGAATCAGAAGAGAGCTACCCCACTGCCTTTTTATGGCAGACCTTTTTCAGCCGTTTTGTCTGGTGTTTTCAGACTGTGCAAGGGTCACTTCATGAAAGAAGAAGAAGTCCAAGCAGAATTCAACTTTGTCTTGCTCGTCAGCTGACAAGCCAACTCAGGAAGGACAATGTTCCAGACACAGCTCTGCAAAATCGCTGCCAAGGCTGACTCCGTGCCTTCCTCCCTTCCCAGAAGCCAGAGTAACTCCCACTCAATTAAAGGTATTTTATGAGGCCATGTGCCTTGTATTTGAGGGGCCGGCCCGCAGGAGCGCCGTTGGGACCCACGGGTTTGGATGAGGCCCCATCAGGATACGCACCAGAAGCTTCGGCTTTGATGGGGTCTCATAGATCCAATATTAGATCCGGAACGGCGGCTGATGCACACAGTCAACCTACTCTGGCGCTGCTTCCAATGTCAACACTCCCAATGCCACCGCCGCCCACCGATGATCCGGAGCTGGAACGTGGACGTCGCCCACAGGTGCCAGATCATTGTCTGAGCATTTGATTGATCAGCCAGGCACTGGTGAGGAGTGGAAGGGTATTTGGACCCTCTAGAAATCCATATGGAACCTTTGGACTGGTATGAGAAAATAGGAGAGGCCAGTAGACTGGACACCTCTCCTGATACTGTCTTGCTCTCCCCTTCTACCGTGGCTACGGAGGAGAGTGCATATATGCAACAGTGGTGCTTAGGGCAGCAGAGCATCTTGACCTTGAGCTGCCCTTGGTGCAGGTCAGCACTAATCTCCTGATAGAGGTACTCCTGCCAGGGGCTTTCACATCGAAACCGATGTTGCCCTTTAATGACGTCCTCATTGATGTCCTGCTGGGGACCTGGTCCATAACCCAGCATAGGGGCTCTTGTAAATAGGACAATTGGTCGTCGCCATCTCCTGGCTCCGGGCAACCCTAGTTTCCTCATCCAACACCCCACTTCAAAGAGCTTGGTAGTCCAAGCATTCACTTCCAAGAGCTCCTTCCTTTCCACACCTCCGGACAGGGAATCCAAAAGGCTGACCAGCTTGCAAATGAAAATATTTTCTTCCATCAGCCTGGCACTGAGGTCTGTTAACAACTTATGCTTCTTGGGCAGTTTTTTTCCCCACACTTTGTGGGATATGGTGGTGCAAGTGCAGCCTCAGATCGCAGAGGCCACGCAGGCCATACTCTCTCAAGCACTTAAGGAGGGGAGAGATACAGTTACATTTACCGTAAGGTGTGGTTTGAACACGACTGACTCACTGGGTAGTGCAATTTTATCGACAGTAGCCCTTCAATGCCACGGCTGGCTACATACATCTTCAGGGGATGTCCAGGCAAACATTTTGGACATGCCCTTTGATGAGTCCTGCCTATCTGGCGAAAAGGCAGACTCAACGCTGGAGAGCTTTAAGGACTCTTGGTCTAAGGCCAAGTGAATAGTACTCTCAGCGGCCCTTTACCCACAGTCTGCCTTTCGTTACTTCTGTGGATACGGAAGAGGCATGGTTCCACAACACTCATACGTTAGCCACCGTCGAAACCAGGCCCACAATCTGTGCGCAGGCGCAGTCATGGTGCTTTCAGACCCCGAGGGTCTGGCCAGAAGTCAGCCACCACCCAGCCCCCTGCCTCCAAGTCCTCCTAGTGTGATTCTGCAAGACCATGTACGTCCAGTTGGAAAGAGGATTGAATATCATCTCCCTCACTGGCAGTCCATAACAGCGGACAAATGGGTCTTTCAGATCATACAGGAGGGCTATTCCATCCCCTTCTTATCTTTCCTTCCCCCGGTGCATCCTTCAAAAGAACGGTTGATGGAGGATTACTTAGCTGTGCTCCCACAGGAAGTTGCAGCTCTCTTGACCAAGGGAGTCATAGAAAGGGTCCCATTATCAGAAGTAGGCAGTGGTTGTTATTCCCACTACTTTCTGATACAAAACAAGAACAAGGGTCATCATCCTATTCTGGTTTTATGGGACGTCAATCTCCTCCTCAAAAAAGGGAAATTCAAAATGCTTACTCTAGCTCAGGTCTTGTCTGCCCCAGACCGAGGAGACTTGATGATAGCGTTGGATTTGCAGGATGCGTATTACCTCCATTCGGCCTCCCAACAGGAATTACCTGCGGTTCAGGGTAGGCCACGAGCACTTTCAGTTTACTGTGCTCCCATTCAGCCTTACCAGTGCCCCTTTGGGTGTCAACCTAAGTGATGGCGGTACTTGCAGCTTATCTGCGCAGGTCAGGAGTTTCAGTGTTCTTCTACCTTGACAACTGGCTGTTGAAGGCGAGCTCACCCCAGGCTGTCATTTCCCACCTCCAGACTACAGTGAACCTCCTGCATCCACTGGGGTTCACTCTAAACATGCCGAAGTCACACCTGACTCCCTCTTAGATGCTCCCTTCTATCAGAGCTGTTCTGGACACAGTGCAGTTTTGGGCCTTTCCCCCGAGCAGCGAGTCCAGGAAATTCAGGTGATGATTCCAGTGTTTCGGTCTCAATCCTGGATTTCAGTGAGACAGACTCTGAGGCTGCTGGGCCTCTTAGCCTCCTGCATCCTGTTAGTAAAACATACCAGATGGCATTTGAGGGCTCTGCAGTGGAACCTGAAGTTCTCGTGTGCGCTGCTTCAGGGAAATCTCGACACACTTCAGATCTTGGAGGGAACTGAAAAAGACCTGCATTGGTGGTTAAAGGATCGTGATTGGGTCAGGGGGCAGACTTCTTTCCTTTTCCTTACCAGATTTCACAGTAGTGACAGATGCGTCACTTCTGGGATGGGGCAGCCATCTGGGAGATGTGAAGATCAGAGGTCTCTGGTCTCCAGCGGAATCTGGAATCCATATCAACTTAATGAAGCTACAGGCGATCAGGCTAGCATTGACGGCATTTCTTCTTGTTGTCAAAGGGAAGATAGTGCAGGTGTTCACAGACAATACCACCACATTGTGGTACTGCAACAAGGAGGGTGGTGTGGGGTCATGGACACTTTGTCAAGAGGCCTTGTGTTTCTGGACATGGCTGGAACGCAGGGCAAACCCTTGGTGGTTCAACAACTGGCAGGTTCCCAGAATGTAAGGGCAGACGGATTCAGCAGTCAATGCCTAGCGGATCACAAGTGGCGTCTCCATCCAGAGGTGGCACAAGGACTCTTTCAACAGCGGGGAGAGCCTTGGTTAGATCTGTTCGCCTCTGAAGAGAACACGCAATATCAGCAGTATTGTGCATTGAAGTTTCCAAGGCGGCTCTCTCTATGTGACACTTTTTGTCACAAGTGGAGCCCAGGCCTTATGTACGCCTTCCCCCCATACCAATTCTGCCTAGAGTTCTCAGGAAGATCAGGAACGACCGGCCCCAAGTAACCCTGGTAGCTACGGATTGGGCAGGGAGAATCTGGTATCCCGGGCTCATGAAAATGAGCATTGAGCCTCCAATCAGGCTGCCTCTTCAGGAAGATGTTCTGTTGCAGCAACAGGGGAAGATTCTCCACACAAACCTGTCAACTCCGCGCCTTAATGCTTGGAGATTGAGTGGTGGCAGTTGACTGCGTTCAACCTTTCTCCCCAAGTCTGTAAAGTTATTCTGGTAGCCAGGCGTCCCTCCAAGACAGTATACGCCTGCCATTGTTAACACTTTGTATGTTTCTGCTACTCTCTCTGATATCCTCCTCTTTATTTTGTCCCTTGCTCAACAGGGCTCTGCACTGGGCACACTCAAGTGATATCTTTCTGCCTTGTCAGCTTTTCTACGGCTGCTGATCAGCCTTCTTTATTCAAATCTCCTACTGTAAAGAGATTCCTTAAAGGGCTTGTACACATGTTTCCTCTTACGCCCTTTATCATGCCTCAGCAGGACTTAAATCTGGTTCTCACTTTTCTCATGTGTGCTCCTTTTGAGCCTTAGCACATTTGTCTCTTCCGGCTGCTCACCATCAAGATAGCCTTCTTAGTGGCAGTACCATCTGTCAGGAGGATGAGTGAGATGCAGGCTCTCATTTAAACCTCCATATTTCACCATGTTTTTGTACAAAATAGTGCTTCACACTTGTGCCTCTTTTCTCCCTGAGGTGGTGAGCCCATTTCACCTGGGACAAAACATCACCCTGCCTACCTTCTTTGCTCTCCTGCATCCCTCTAAGGAAGAGGAACGACTCCATCGACTGGACCCCAAAAGAACATTGCCATTCTACCCTGACCACACAAAAAAGAGTTCTAGGTGGATGACCAACTCTTTGCAGGCTATGTGGGAGTAAAGAAAGGTCAGGCAGTGAATAAACAAACAATTTTGCGCTGGGCTCTTCTCTGCATAAAAACCTGCGTCGCTCTGGCCAAGATACAGCCTCCTGAAGGCTTGAGAACTCATTCCACCATGGGTATGGCTGCTAGCACCGTGCTAGCATGAGATGTACCAGTCCTGGACATCTGACAGGCTGCAAAGTGGGCTTCTCTGCACATGTTTGCTAAACACTACTGCCTGGACAATTAGGTCCACAGAGACAGGCACTTTGCCCATTCGGTCTTACAGGATTTTTTTTGTGTGAACTGAATTAGTCCGCAGCCCACCAGGGGGTTATAGCTTGGGTATCTATTCTAAAGGTAAGAAATATGCAGCTAGGAGTCTATGAGATGAACAAGTTACTTACCTTCAGTAACGCATTATCTAGCTGAGATTCTATCTAGCTGCAGATTCCTCACACGCACCCATGCCTCCCTGCTCTGCGGACTCTTCTACTAGGGTTAAGGATTGTCACTTTCAGGACCCTCATTTTTTGCACAGACAAAACTGGTTCTTTCCATGGCTCTGCACTTCTGACGTACGCACACCTGGGTGGTGCCTTTACAGGCAACTGTGACATCACAAATGGCTCCAAAGATGCCACGCAGATCCGAACAACGCCGCAGGGGTATAGCTCAGCAAAAGTTCCAGATTCCAAGCTGACGCCTGGAAATTCTAAAGGTAAGGAATCTGCAGCTAGATAGAATCTCTACCAGATAATGTTACTAAAGGTATGTAACTTTTTCTTCATGGCTGCTTGTCTCAAAATCTTTGATGCAATCCCTTCTGTACCAGGATTCCCAATCTTGAGATCATCTTTCTTTTCTTTCAGCCATGAGGAGAACAGAGAAACGTGCGCCTCCTGCCACTAATCAGCAAGAAGGGAATGACCCTTGTGTATAGAGGTATTGTAATTCCGCACCTACTGTTTGATAAACTCCTTCACATCCACACCTGAAGCTATGGCAGTTTGTATGCCCTCCTTCATAATTTTATTTCCACACTACACTAAGAAGTAGGCGAGTACAGCAACACTTTCAAATGTTTTATATCCTCTTCAGTCATGAACTTACGCATTTGTTCCAAAACGAACTGTGTGCCATAGTCTGCGACGATTACTTTAGGAGATCCTTCTACTGAAAACACCCTGCTCAGAAATTAAATTGTTGCACCAGTGTCTGGGGCTTCTACAAACTCATAATACATCCATTTTGAGAAATAGCCAATGTCTAAAATTAAATCTCTCTTATTGTTGGGCAACACTGAATAGGGACCAGACAAATCTAAAGCAACTTTTTCCCACACCACATATGGAGACTGAGTGGAATAGAATGGTGTTTAAATCATTTTCTAGTGCTTATCCGATACTAAACATTCTGGGCACTTATCAACCATCATTTTAAGTTGACTGTCAATAGCCCGCCACCAATAATGTTGTTTCACTTTCATACAAGTATTCATGGTACCTAGGTGGCCGTGGTGTGCTTTGCCTATGACTGCACTGCGTAATGCCGAAGGTGGGGCAAAGCGGTTACCACAGAGTACAATGCCATCTTCTACAGATAATTCCTCAGCAATTTGTGAAAATGTTTTCAAGTCTCCACTCAAACATCTAGTTTCTGGCTACTGATGAGTTGTGTACTCAATAACTTTTGTAAATGTTACTGTAAGAGTATTGGCACGGTGGAATCAATCAGGACACACGTGTTCTATATATATATGGTGGTTTATTAGCAGATGTTTGTAGATTAAAGTCAATGTTGATTTAAGTTTTCCTTCTCCGGTCGTGGAGAGGGTGGGTTTAACTCTTGTTCTTCACTCTTCTCTTTCGTCTCCTCGTCTCACAGGGTGCCCCGGGAAGCGTATGTGGAGAGAACAGAACAGAGGTAAGCGGTCAGGGTTTTTCACTCAGTAGGACTTATTATTCTCCCTTCCTTTCTCTTTTCTTGGTGAGCTACCTTTGCTTTCTATCCCTTGTGGTCTTGTCCTCTCTGATACTCGTTCTCGGGTTTTCGTGAACGGTGCTTTCTAGGCTATTCTTTTCTCTCTCTTCGTCTTTCTTTTTTTCCTTTTCCTACTTATCTGCATCTATGCACGTTTTATCGTCTTCCGTGATGGTAAGATCATGCACGCGGTGCCTTGGGTGATAACTATAGATGCTACTGTACTTTGGTGATTTAGTGATAGTGCTCCCCTTTTCTCACTCACTACTCTCTTTCTTCACCCCCCCTTCCTTCGAGTGCCCTTGTCTGTGAATACCCTTTATTTATGTTTCTCCCCCCACTTCACTCTCTCTCTCACTTTGGGCTCTGGCCCACGCACCTGGAACTGCCACGCTTCTCCAGAAGCGTGGCAGGGAGCAGCGCTCCGTCCTCCCGGTTGCCTGTTGTCGGAGCTCCCGTCGGCCGTCTCTGGGCTTCTCTCCGCGATAAATCTGGTTTCCCCGTCTCCAAAATTCTGCTCGAGGGTCCAACTACGGTCTTCCTCAGCTGCTGGGATTTCGCCGTCTTCCTCCTCCGTATTGGTCCCGTCTCTTCTTCCTTCATCCTCTGTAGTGTCTGCTACCGGGGTATTTGACCTCCCGCGCCCATAGACCATTCCTCCAATCACGGGACAGGAGGCCGGGAAAATCAGGAGCACAAGTGGCAGCGCCAGCACTAGTCCCGTCCATGTGCGGGCGATGCGAAGCCGGCCCGTCACAGTTACATTGTATGCAGAAGCCTCCGTCCAATCTTTTTTCAGTTATGACAGACTCATTCTGCTACCACATCCACCAAAGCTACCCATTCTACATCATCATACTGTATTGACGCTCAAACTGTTTCGGAGCTCTTGATGCAAATGCTACGGTTTGTTCCTGCCCATTCATTCTCTGGCTGAGACAGCACCTAACCCCTAAACACTCACATCCACTGTTATAACCCTCCTGGAAAGCATGTACTCCAGGAGCTGTTAGAATTATTTGATCTTGACAAATGCATTTTCCAACTCTTCAGACTACTTAAACACCTGGCCTTTCCTAAGCAAACTCGTAAAGGTTCAACAGTTTAGCTATAATCCTGCATAGTACTCTGCTAATACTAGGAACGAACGGAGGGTATCTTTATCTGTGGGTGCTTTGGCATCAGTAATTGCTCTAATTACTGAAAACGTTGGTTTTATGCCCATGGACGACACTACATGATCCAAGTATTCTAATTAATTAGTTGCAAATTTACACTTTTCAGGTCTGACTGTCATGTCTCTCTTAACCAAGATGGTTAACACATCTTTCAATACTTCATTATGTTCCTTCAGAGTCTGTCTGTATTAGAATGTCGCCTTGATATCCTTGTGCCCTGCTGATGCCTTTGAACAATGTGTCCATTCGTTTCTGAAACACACTGGTCGCTGAGGCCAGTCCAAACAGTAGTCTCAGAAACGTATAGGCACCAAAGGGGGTTACAAACATCATCAACTCTTGAGACTCTTCAGTTAGTGAGATCTGGTGGTAAGCTGACTGCAAATCTATTTGAGAAAACCACTTAATTCATACCCCCGCCAGATTCGCCAGGAACTTGCTAATTTCGGGCAGAGGTGGCAGTCCACAATAATATTCTTATTTAGGGCATTTAAGTCGGCACATAACCTGACCTCCCCGATATTTTTCATGCAACTACTATGGGTGCCACCCACTGTGATGAATCTGTAGACCGAATGATCCCTTGTGCACATAAATTGTGAAGCACGTTCTTTAACTCTTCCATGACACTGATGGGAACAGACCTTGCTTTGTGTGCCACAGGCTGCAAGCCAGGAGCCAGTTTTTTTATGGTTTTTCACTCCGGTCACCAATCCTATTTGGTTGCTAAATACTGATTGAAACTTAGCCAGAATTACGTTTGTCTGAAATCTCCCCACAGTCCACATGGCACACAAGCAAATCACCAACCATCACAGAGTTCTCAGCTCCTGGTACAAGATACAGACCCATGTGTGCCAAGTCTTGCCAACCAAATATGTTCTTGCCTGTCAGAGCTACATGCACTTTCATGTGTGTTTCTGGGCCTAAACCCTGCACTTTAGACAGGATATCCAAACCATCTCGTCTTTCTCCCCAAACGCTTTGGGGTTCATATCTGAATGCGACAATGAAACATCTTTACCCCAATACTAAAAGGTAGTGCCTCTTAGAATAGCTATCGGCAATCCAGAATCCACCACGACCTGAAAAGGAATACCTTTAATAATAGTTGTACACAACGCTCCATTAACCTTTTTAACCTTATCATCATTAAAATTACATTGTTGAGTGAATCAGAATATGTGTCTACTTTAAGGTCAACACTAACAACTCTTCATGTCTTCTTGTTACTCCTGAAAACATTTGGAAAATTATCTGTTTTCTTACAAATAAGGCACTGTCTGCCCAATGCTGGGCAACCGGGGGAAATTGCTTATGAGTCTTAGATCCACATCTGTATCAATAAGTTGATGCTTTTTTGTTTACAACTTTAGACATTTTACATTTACAGGGAGTGCAGAATTTATTAGGCAAATGAGTATTTTGAACACACCATGCCCAGTAGATTTTTCCTTTATGCATGTTGTCTTACTCCAAGCTGTATAGGCTCGAAAGCCTACTACCAATTAAGCATATTAGGTGATGTGCATCTCTGTAATGAGAAGGGGTGTGGTCTAATGACATCAACACCCTATATCAGGTGTGCATAATTATTAGGCAACTTCCTTTCCTTTGGCAAAATGGGTCAAAAGAAGGACTTGAAAGGCTCCGAAAAGTCAAAAATAGTGAGATATCTTGCAGAGGGATGCAGCACTCTTAAAATTGCAAAGCTTCTGAAGCGTGATCATCGAACAATCAAGCGTTTCATTCAAAATAGTCAACAGGGTCGCAAGAAGCGTGTGGAAAAACCAGGGCGCAAAATAACTGCCCATGAACTGAGAAAAGTCAAGCGTGCAGCTGCCACGATGCCACTTGCCACCAGTTTGGCCATATTTCAGAGCTGCAACATCACTGGAGTGCCCAAAAGCACAAGGTGTGCAATACTCAGAGACATGGCCAAGGTAAGAAAGGCTGAAAGACGACCACCACTGAACAAGACACACAAGCTGAAACATCAAGACTGGGCCAATAAATATCTCAAGACTGATTTTTCTAAGGTTTTATGGACTGATGAAATGAGAGTGAGTCTTGATGGGCCAGATGGATGGGCCCGTGGCTGGATTGGTAAAGGGCAGAGAGCTCCAGTCAAACTCAGACGCCAGCAAGGTGGAGGTGGAGTACTGGTTTGGGCTGGTATCATCAAAGATGAGCTTGTGGGGCCTTTTCGGGTTGAGGATGGAGTCAAGCTCAACTCCCAGTCCTACTGCCAGTTCCTGGAAGACCTTCTTCAAGCAGTGGTACAGGAAGAAGTCTGCATCCTTCAAGAAAAACATGATTTTCATGCAGGACAATGCTCCATCACACGCGTCCAAGTACTCCACAGCGTGGCTGGCAAGAAAGGGTATAAAAGAAGGAAATCTAATGACATGGCCTCCTTGTTCACCTGATCTGAACCCCATTGAGAACCTGTGGTCCATCATCAAATGTGAGATTTACAAGGCGGGAAAACAGTACACCTCTCTGAACAGTGTCTGGGAGGCTGTGGTTGCTGCTGCACGCAATGTTGATGGTGAACAGATCAAAACACTGACAGAATCCATGGATGGCAGGCTTTTGAGTGTCCTTGCAAAGAAAGGTGGCTATATTGGTCACTGATTTGTTTTTGTTTTGTTTTTGAATGTCAGAAATGTATATTTGTGAATGTTGAGATGTTATATTGGTTTCACTGGTAATAATAAATATTTGAAATGGGTATATATTTTTTTTTTGTTAAGTTGCCTAATAATTATGCACAGTAATAGTCACCTGCACACACAGATATCCCCCTAACATAGCTAAAACTAAAAACAAACTAAAAACTACTTCCAAAAATATTCAGCTTTGATATTAATGAGTTTTTTGGGTTCATTGAGAACATGGTTGTTGTTCAATAATAAAATTAATCCTCAAAAATACAACTTGCCTAATAATTCTGCACTCCCTGTAGTGTTGACCATACATAATGACTCATACTGGTCCATGTTTGTTGAGGGCACAACTTTCACCCCAGTGGTGTATTCCGCATGCATGACCTTGGTCCATACTGCTGAACTTTCTATACTAAGAACCAAGTCAATAACTTTAGGAAGTGACGAGTTTCTACAAATAAGTAATCTCTCTTGGATCTTCCTTGGTGTGCATGTGAAAAACAAATTGTTCCCAACTGTAATTATCTAGATTCTTCCAAATTCACACGAAATCCCCAATACTCTGAGAGATGAAATATACTCCTCCACATTCTCATCTGAAAGTTGCTTGCGTCTATACAAATTGTGGTGTTCCAACATTATGCTAGGTTCATCAGAAAATTGCTTCTTCAGTCTCATTATGCCTTTAAATACACATCCCACGGAGTATCTCCTTGGGGGGAGGTATTGGTGGCAAACTAACAAAAATATCTGCTGAGCTGCTTACCCCAAACTTCCAAAAAATAGTGGACATTTGTGTACAGGAGTAAATTTCTATTGGCATAAATGGCCACCAAAAGGTACTCAAACTGCCTGAACCACTGTACCCACTTAATGACTGGTTTACCTGGTTTGGCAAGGAATGGTGGTGGTTGGGTAATTTGATTAGCACTGGCTATAAGCAAATACCAAGTTGTAAATAGTCAATGTTATGGTGAACCTACAGCACAAACCAGTATGAGGGGCTAAACAGTACTCAAAATGCGAGTCACCAACCAAAAACACAACACTGTTAATACATATATATATATATATATATATATATATATATATATATATATTTTTTTTTTTTTTTTTTTTAAGTCCCATAATCAAAAAAACTCTATTTACTTGTGGGTCCAGTATGTTAATGCCCGGTAGGCTTTGCCCATCAACTGCTGAAACTAGTAACAACATAATACTGCTGAGCAGCCAAAGCGATGTAGCTTAATTGATCCAGTGGCAGCAACAAGCAATATGGCTTCCACACACAATGTGTTGTGCTGAAGACTGCACGTTAAACTAAATAAATGCGCACATGATGTGCATGCAGTGATGCACAAGTGTAGACATGCGCTGTCCCCCCCAAATGCCACAGCACCATATTGTGCCTCACTGCACCCTGTGCCGGACACTGGAAGGAGGTCTCCTCAAGTCTGTAGCGAAGAAAGCACCAGGAGTCGAATCGTCCCCAGAGTTCACTCATGGAAAATGCCACAAAAATCCTTCAAAAAGGTGCCACTGAATGGGTGTGCCGGTGAATGGCGTCCACTCATCACCAAATGTAGTACGAGACTTCACGATGAGAAGACAAGGTGTCACTTATTTTACTCGTTGTCACCCACGGCAAGCAGTGTCCATCTGACTCAGAGTGCAACTGACTTGTTGCCGTTCAAATCCCCACCAGTGTCCGCTTGATGCCCGTGTGAAAATGCAATTAACACTGACTGAAACCTCAAGACACACTACGTACAACACACCTTCCATCCTGAATCACCTTCAAGGCAAGCCTAATCACTTATAATGCCCTCAACAAGACCCCAGTCTACTTGATAAATAAGTTAGCCACATCTAGGGGACAACACCAGACTATGAGCCCAGACTGAAGACAAAACGAAAATAAACAGAATGCAAAGCTTTTCTTTACATGCTACCGGGATCTTGAACAGTATTCCTAGCAACATTAGAGCAGCATTCTATAATTCAGGAAAAAGCTGAAGGCACAGCTCTTCAAAGAGCTTTACGCCTAACACAACAGTCTTCTTTTGATCATCCCTCAACAAATGAATGTTACCGTGGCCACAGCCCCTCTTCAGCACTCCACTGCTCTAGAACTAGGTTTAGCGCTCTTTGCTCTGCAAGCACAAACACTAATACATGCAGCCCTTCAAACACAACAACTATCCTTTGATATCAGAACTCCAAGATACGGAAATATAACGTGAACTCATGTACCCTCAACCATCTATAATGATTTGGATTGCCGACTTCCTGACAATATTAGTTTAATGTAAAATTTGAAAAATAGGAATGTTAAAGTGCAAGTGATTTTTTTCTAGATGTTTTAACTGTAGATACAATACAAATACTCCACTTATAAAATAACATAACGTTAGGTACAAATTAAACATTCAGCATTATACCTAAATCAGAATAAAATTAAAAGTAAATTAAAAGTAATATCATTTGGAATGAAGCAAATCACTCAAAATAATTGAATAGCATGATCGTTATGAATCATAGCAAAACAGCAGTACTTTTTAAATGGCAACCAGGCGACAACAAGAAATTATAAAATCATAAAATAATAGAAATATCAATACATGTTTCTTTACCTCGTCTCCGGCCATAGCTCCTAGCTGCATGTAAACAGAGAGGAAAATTGTGGGTATTGTGGTTGTCAATATCCTGCCATACAAAGTGCTTCATATGGAGACAGCATGTATTCCCAAAGAAACAGCATTTCACAAACTTTAGGAACATTTCTCAAAATACGGTGTTTACTTTACGAAACAAAACAGGGTCCCTGACCACTTCGGTCTCTTGTAAATGGGCGTGACGAGACGTGCAATTACTGCAGAGATGTTAAAATGATGCATTTTTTGGAATGCCTCAAAAATTTTATATTCTGAAGTACAACTGGAGATTGCAAAGGCTCAGGTCAAAAACCATTATGCTTAACACCATAGAGTGTAAAGCAAAATGTAAACAGTCTCTGGTAATTATAATATGTACATTACAGATGGCTCCTGGACATGAACACCAAACTAACTAACATTTAGTTTAACAATTATTTTAATGTCATTCTTTTTTAAATAAAGCAAAGAAAGGTAAATATTTCATATATTTGAGATATAGTGGCCTAACACATGCAACGCCCAGTCCATGTATTTTGAAACTACTGCAAGCAAAGCATGCAGTGCTCTTGGAAAAGGTTTTTCTGTTTTAAAGCAGTTTTTCAGTGAGTAATCATAGTTGCATAACGTTATAAACAATATATATATATATATATATATATATATATATATATATATATATATATATTTATTTATTTGTCTATATATACTCACTGCAATTGGTCTGAACTGTGGAGCGCTCTTACTGCAGGTGCCAACACAGAGTTGAGACCACGACTCTTACAAATTATTACCAAACAGAAAATGTGGCACTCCCTGCGGCTTTAAGTAGCAGATTCCATTTATTCACAGAGCAGCATATCAAACAACACCACGCGTTTCAACATTCTGTCTTTTTCAAGTGGTTTCAGTTTGTAGGCACACATTGTTCTCATTAACATGCCTTTTATCCTTTCAGAGGCATTCTGGGAATTATAGTACACAGTGCCTCCTTTCAGAGTCTTTATTCAGCTAAAGCTAATAAGCCCTATTTCAAAACGACCGACTTCTGCTGATTTTTCTGGCATTCGCTCCAAATCCCGCGGTTTGCAGAAAAACAGAAATTCATTCACCAAGGTCTGCAACCCAACATGGGTTCTTGATATTAACATGGTGTTGTCTGTCAACCCATCAAGTTTAGAGGAAACATTCACACAGTGTAAGTTATTTGAAAGCACACTTATAGCTTCCTCAATTGACTATAACTTGTGCCTAAGAGAAACTATATCTCGTCTTTTAAGAGACAATAAATGGAGTCATTGCTGAAGGGCAAAGGAGCATGATGACAGCGCTAGATACAATGCTTGGAAAACCTGACAACGTTGACAATGCATTGGTGGCTGTAGGCGCTAGGCTACGAAGTCTGAAAAATAAAGTATCTGGTATGGATGCTGTCATGTGGCAAGTGTATTCTGAAATATAAGGGATGTAGGGGTGGATAATATTGAGAATAAAAGAGTGCAGACATATTTCAGTGGCAGGTGTCCGATGCAATGCTAGGCTAGACCGCAGGTTAGAAACGTTTGAAAAGATGAGGAGCATATAGGATGTTAGATATTGGGTTTTGGGTTGGCAGAGTTATGCACCTTTTCCAAGCAGGAACCACAATCATAGTAAGTCAGATACACACCCTAACTTAACATGTGCTCACCCCCTGGTAGCTTAGACCAGGGAAAGCAAGCTTAAATTAAGAGGCAATAAGTGAAGTATTTGTGCAACACTTCAAACAGTAAAACAGTGAAAACACCAAACAAAAAGATGCTTCACCTGGTTAGAAAAACAAAGCTTAATTTAATGAACAAAACAAGACCAAAATGACAACAACAACAAAAACAAAATCAGTAAGTATAAGTCGAGATGTGAATTTTTAAAGAATAAAATTAGTTGTAGTGCATAGAAGCATAAAGTTCCAACCAGGACTATCTGGTCCCGTTAGACCAGGTCAAATGGAGCGAGGGTGATATACAGTGGCTAGCTGTAGCCTGCTGAAAACAGTACCTTAGTTAGGAGTTGCATCGACATCGAGGACAAGATGCAAGGAGCAAAAGAGGCAATGCGCTGGCGTTGATCCTGCAGATGTAGGTGACTGGTCAGCTCTGAGCAGCGCAAAGTCAGAAATGCATCGGGAATGGCTGTGATGCATCACGCAGTTAGCGATGCGGTGTCCTCGAAGCAGCAGCGATGAGTTGATGGAGATGCGCCAGTTCTGACTGGTTTGATATCGCGGATGTGCAGCTTCTGGCATTTGCAGCAATTTATACCCACTTCCAAAAGCCCTGGTCTGGATTGGCAACACCAGGCAGGGCATGACTAGCAGCAAGCAAAGTCCAATGGCTGTTGCAGGATGAAGACAAGTCACTGATGTCCCTGAGACTTCAGAAGAACAGGCGGCAAGCCATGCAAGCCCTTGGAGTCAATTTGGTTCTGGTTGGAGAGATTCAGGTCCAGTCCTTCTACCAGGCAAGGAGGGCAGCAGGCCAGCACAGCAGAGCAGGAGTCCAGCAGAGTCACAGTCATTTCAGCAGCATAGCAGTCCTTCTTTCTGGCCTGGCAGAAGTGTACTGAGTTGGTGATGTCTGAGGTCCAGTTCTTAATCCCAGTAGTGTCCTTCAAGTGGGGGAGACTCAAAGAAGGGAGGCCTTTGAAGTGCACAGAATCCCCGACCTTCCTTCTCTGGCTCCAGACTCACTACAGGGGTTATGCAGGCCTTTGTGTGGGTGTAAGGACATAGCCCTTTCAGGTATGTAAGCTCCTCCCACCCATCTTGCCCAGGACTGCCATTCAGGCCCTGGATGACCCATCAGTCACATCTAATCTCCCTTCGAGTAAGGTTGTCTGGAGGGAATGTACAATAGCCTGGCTTTCACCCACTCAGATGTGTATTTAGAGATAACCTGAAGGTCCCAGATGCTTAAAGTAAGAAAATGCCAACTTGCTAAAAGTGGCATTTTCCAAATTGTAATATAAAATCTGATTTCACCATTGGCTGTGATTTTAAATTGTGATTCCAGAGACACCAAACTTCCCAATGAGAAATTATACTTATAACATGTAGTAAGATAATTACAATGTTATCCTATGGGAGAGAGAGGCCTTGCAGTAATTAAAAGCAAATGTAAGAGTTTTTTACTACTAGGACATGTAAAACTTAAACGTACAAGTCCTACTTTTTGAATACAGCTCACCCTGCCTTGGCTTCGAGTGCCTACCTAGTGGGTGGCTTATATGTCCTAAAAACAAAGCTTTTGGCCCGGCAAGAGGCATGGCAACTTGGCAGTTTAAAACTACATACAGAGGCTCTGCAATGACAGGCCTGAGACATGTTTGAAGGGCTACGGACCTGGGTGGCACAATTAGTGCTGCAGGCCCACTAGCAGCATTTAATTTACAGGCCCAGGGCACATGTAGTGCACTTTACTAGTGACCTATAAGTAAATTAAGTATGCCAATTGAGGATAAGCCAATGTTACCACGTTTTAAGTAGAGAACACACACACACACACTTTAGCACTGGTTAGCAGTGGTAAAGTGCCCAGAGTCCTAAAGCCAACAAAAAACGAGTTCAGCAAAACAGGAGGTCTGAAAGAAAAAAAACTAGGGGAAACCAGGCTAAGGGTGTCAGGGTCAGGGGCTATCCTGCTCTGACTACGGAGGTGTCAATTACAGAGGTAATGAAGTCCTTTTTTGTGCTATACCTCAGCACCTCGGTGAATGGTGATGGCAAGCTGATAGTCTTAATGACCCATACCTCACCAATCACTAGAATAATGTATTTAGGCCGTTAACACTTTACAGCACAAGGGTCGTACTATACAGATACCATACACACTAATTCTCCTGTAACTACTCTCCTAAGAGACTCACACACCATGCCCAGTAGATTTTTCCTTTCCCTTCTCACTTGGGCCCCTTTCTGCCTGTACTTCCTTGGGGTTTGTCTGCCATCTTTTTTAACCATTGGGTGACAATTATGTATTTGAATGATGGTGCATCTTTGTCGTATTAAAAGACATTGGAAGTGGTACTTGCGATTCAGAACCAGAAAGGTGATAATGTTATGACGAGGTCAATAACACTTATTTAATATAAAATAAGAAAGGATAGAATGTATAGGACCACATCAACTAATTAAAATGAGCTCTTAAGTGTGGCAACAATGAATGAATTGATAAAGCAATGTTGATATGCTTGTATGCGCTATGAAAAGAATACAGCACTAAAAAAATATCCATACGGATAGAAACTCCACCGCTTGCAAAATCTTCTTATGTACTGCATTTTCATTTGAAGGGTCACTTCTACTGAATCAGGTTTTAAGTATTTTGAATCGAGTAATTGATGCTAGAAGATCCCTAAATCAGTGCTGAAAGGAATGCGGCAGAGACAGACTTTTTTTTAGGATTGGATCCTTTTATAATGCTGTGGGTTGCATGGCTCGAACTTATGTTAGGGCAGCTAACCTAAAAGGATGTCAGCACCAGGAGGGGAAGAGAGAGTGAAGACAAACCTGTTTTAACAGAGACAGAGTAGTAGTCAAAATCAACACTGCACTGTAGTCATCAAACGTGGCACACTGCTGTTCTGCACTGTGCCTAGAGCTTGCTGAGCCGGGCTAGACGCCATTACAATCAGTATTCAACAACTCAGCACGGCAGATCACCAGTACACTTCAAAAAGTACGTCATTTTTCTTTTGCATAAAATATGTTCAGGGGCTTTTTGGTGGGAATTCTCTTAACATGAGCACAATCAAGCAACCCACCCACCCTTTGTAAAGGATGCAAGACCATTAATCCCGTCTTAATCACATTCAGCTCATGCTTAAGATGGTAATGAGTCCAATACATCCCTTCATTTGTTACTGTTTCTGAAAACAATACGATCTGTGTACTAATCAGAAATCTCTCCCCTTCCTCGAAAGGAGCAGGAGCGACCATTATAATATTGATTTTTTCTTATCACGCAAAAGCGACAACGATTGCATTTCTGTAGCCTTTTTCTAATAGAAAAAAAGAAAGGAAATGCTTTATTTTTTCCACATTTTCGACTAAAAACGAAATAATGTCAATTGAAATGACAAAATAAATCCTAGCTTGTTAATTAACAAAACGGTTACTATTTTCATAACGTCTTGTCCAAAAAATAAATTCTAAAAATGCTAATTATCCTCTTTATAACGGAAATATGCCGCAAACTGTGATAAGTCCCTCATTAAGGAAAAAATAAAAAAATATTGAAAACCGCATTGACAGAAATTGAGACCTTTGGGTCTGATTTACAAAGTCACTATTGCCGCAAAGCCCGTGATTTACATTGTGCTAAACCCATTGTGTGAGTCGGAAAACCATTTTAAACTCTCAAAATGGGCCAAGCAATTATTTCGAATCAGGTAATGGGGGGCATGTGAAGGCTGCGCCCCCACCTAACTGCGAGTTACAGTGGTATGTATTGATAGGTTGTGGCTGCAGTTGTGCTCACAAACCACTGATAAGGTACAGAGTATTCAAAGGTGGTCATAACAGATTCCTAACAGGGAGATGTCCCACTTGAACAGCCTCCTCTTTGGGAATTGTATTGGGCAACCTTGGGGGAAGCAGGTGGTGGTGTACATACCTGTCCTCTGCCCCTGATGTCTTCCCAAAGGGGATTTCTATAAAGCACTAGAAGTTCCTTTACCAAGCACTGGTTTATTTGGACAAAAAAATATCAATTTCCCCGTTTAGGAACGCAAATACAGGGATGTTGTAATCCTGTTACCTGCAACTTTGACCTTCCCTGCGTTTGTATTCAGTCACAGGTGGCTTTAAATAGTGACCTGCCAAATTAATATTGCTAAAGTTTTTAGTGGAAAATAAAATCCAATGAGTAAATAACACGTACATTTGAAAACGAGGCCAAACCAAAAGCCACAATTACAATGCGCTCTTTCGTTTCTAAACTTTGAATGACCTGCATTTATTTGACTTGCTTGATTTGACAAAGTCTAAAATACTTTAGTTTAGCAGAAGTGTTTCTGTCTTAACCTTTGCAATGCCTACGCATGACGCCAACTTCTTCCTATAACAAAGAAAACTATATAATTTTATTCTTTCTATCCAGCTGACCTGCATTAGAATCCCAAAACTTGCTAAACTAATCTATAATTTGCTTCTTTATGAAAAAGCTTACGGTGTGAAGATGCGTGACAATGGAAGTGATGAAATAAGAATGAACTTAAAAGTCAGAGAGTGAAGTGCACTGGAAAGAACGCTTATGTTTCCAGAGTAATATTAAAAGGGACAAACTGTGCTGCATGTTTAAACTGCTATTTGTTCAAAAAGTCACATTGACAAAGTGTTTCCAAGAAAATATAGCACCTGACTGGATGTCTATCATCTTGAATGAAACAACTTGTTAAATAGTGTTTTTCACGTTACGTGTATGATTGTGTGCCAAGGGAAAAGGCAGGGGGGTGTGGGGAGAATTGGCTGTTAGAAGAGGGCAGGCTTTACCAGACTCACTCTCAGACCGAGACACACACACTCTATCTCTCTCTGAGCTCTTGACAAAGTAAGATTTGATTGCTGCCTAGACTGTTCTCTAGCTAGAAGTCTGTTACAGTATTCTTTCTGAGTACCGATAGTTTTGCAGACCAGGCTGCTATTAGAATTTTTGTTTATTTTATTCATAGACTAAAATGTTTTAGAAAATTTTAATAAGGGAAAACTTCGGGACACTCTTCATGCTATGTTCTGTAAATTTAAATGATTAATAAAAAATACTTAGGATAAAATAAATATTTTAAAACATTAATCAACTCTCATTGACTCCTGAAGGAAAGGCATTTGTAATGCAAATGTATTGAGAACTGCAGCTTGCACCTATTCTCATTCCCAACATCCTCCTCTTGTGCCGTGCTGTGGTTCTGCTGTCATCGCCTTCCCAAATGAGCAGAATGTTGTCAATATACCTCTTCTTGAGGCATTCACTTTGTGAATTGGTTCAACACAGACGATTTTTTGAAATTCACTCATTCCATGAGACATTCAGATTTGGTGTTTTTGGATCTGAACAAGAGAGCGGAGGGTGATAAATTGAAAACAACTGCACATGAAAAACCCACAGCACAGATCTGTCTTCTACAGTTCAACTGTTTTCATCCCCACCGCCTGAGGAAGAACCTATCTTTTGGGCAGTTTCTGAGATTAAGGCATAACTGCATCGACATACAGGATTAGAAAACACAAGTAATTAATCTTGCTAAGAAGTTTAAAGTCAGGAATTATCCGGGAAGAGAGATTCAGAAATCCTTGAAGAAGGCCCAAACAACTACAGAGAGGCTCTCTTGGAAAATATTCTGCAGAGAAAGACAGGAGATCTCTTAATCTGCGTGACAACGGTTAATGTGGCCTCTGATAAAGTCAGTAAGATAATCAATAAAAATTGGAAAACTTTGAACAGTGGTACCCTGAATTTTCTGAAACCAATGTTTTCACATAAAGGAGATGGAAGCCTCAGAGACGCAATAGTCCACACCCGACCCTTGAAACAACCTAGTCTGACACCTGTAGGGACCCTCCCAAAACTAGAAGGACTTTGGGGGTCATTCTGACCCCGGCGGTGTCAGACCGCCGGGGCCAGGGTCGGCGGGAGCACCGCCGACAGACCGGCAGTGCCCCGCAGGGCATTCTGACCGCGGCGGTTCGGCCGCGGTCAGACAAGGAAAACCGGCGGTCTCCCGCCGGTTTTCCGCTGCCCTTGGAATCCCCCATGGCGGCGCAGCTTGCTGCGCCGCCATGGGGGATTCTGACACCCCCTACCGCCATCCTGTTCCTGGCGGTTCGCCCGCCAGGAACAGGATGGAGGTAGGGGGTGCCGCGGGGCCCCCGTAAGAGGGCCCCACTGTGTATTTCAGTGTCTGCAATGCAGACACTGAAATACGCGACGGGTGCAAACTGCACCCGTCGCACCCCTGCAACTACGCCGGCTCAATTCTGAGCCGGCGTCCTCGTTGCAGGGGCATTTCCTCTGGGCCGGCGGGCGCTCTTTTGGAGAGCGCCCGCCGGCCCAGAGGAAATGTCTGAATGGCCGCCGCGGTCTTTTGACCGCGGTGCGGTCATTTGGCGGCTCCCTCCAGGCGGGCGGCTCCCGCCACCCGCCGGGCTCAGAATGAGCCCCTTTATCTTTTAGGAAGTTGCAATGTGTCTCCTGACGGAAAACATAAAAGTAGTGAACTTGGGGAGTTAAGATACAGTTGGAACTAAAACAATTTACAAATTGCAGTACCGCAAGGGTAGTGTATACGATCACATGCCTGTGTAATCTAAACTACACTGGCATGACCACACTTAAGGTTAAAACAAGGATTACAGAACACCAAAGCAACTTAAGTTGTGAGCGCAATGCAACAAAGATGTTCGCACACTTCGTTGAGAAGGGCCATGCCGTAAGAGACTAAAATGGATGGTCTTCGAACATATTTCATTAACCACCAACTGTGAATGAGGAGTCCTCGAAAGAGAACAACGGTGATTTGTTTTAATTAAATACCCAGGTATTTGGTCTGAACAATAATATCCCATGAGCCAATTTGCCTCCTAACCTGGACATCATAGTAAGACTGTGCTGAAGCCTTCTGCTATATGCTAACTTTTGTCATAAAAAAATGTTTGTTTTTTAAAAACTTTTTTTCTCTTTTATGTAATACTCATTTACAGTATTTTGGTTCCCTTAGCATTTTTGTCCCAACACTTGGTATTTACCAATGTTTATTGTTTTCATTACCTCTGAGTTGCTCTTGAGCATGTTTTTCCACGTTTATTGGTTTTTGGTTGTGTGTATTGCTATTTTGGGTTTCCCTCTGGTATGGTTATTATTTTTCTATCAATCTCCTGTGTGTTTTCTTAACACTGATACTTCGATAAGGTGGTGACTCCTAGCCCCCGCCTCCCACTAACCAGCTGCAAATTTAACACTATAAAAAATAATCAACAATGTTTTTTATCGGTTTTATTTTTCACGGGGTGGGCCATAAGGACGACAAGCACTGAAGGGTGTGGTGTGTACTCCCCTCAGTGCGCATGTGTGTTTGGCTGACCGTCTCAGGACGGCCAAACACACAGGCGCACTGAGCTCTCTCCAACCAAAACTGTATTGCCGGCAGCAGGCTCAGGCTCCCAGTCTGCCTAGGAGCGCAAAGCCAGGGCGCTCCGGCCAATACTAATGCTGCTAGCATCATGAGAGCAGTGTTAAGATTGGCCACAGGGCAGGCTGGGAACCTGCGCCTGCTGTGAGTGAGGACCCGAGGAGTGGCGTACCATGGTGTAGGCAGCGAGTGAGGTACTTTTTTTTTTTCTTACTTTTTTTTTATTTGTAAAGTTTTTTGTGCCCCCTGCCGCTTTGCCCACACAGTAGCCACCCCTGCGTGGATATAATTCTATAATTTTAACTCTTCAGCCAGAACCCTTAATATAACTTTTATTTAGCACAAGCCTTTTTGGCTCTAGCTCACTCAATGTCATCGCATATATAGAGATTCTCCCCATAACTTAGAACTTTAAGTGTGATCCCAGAAGCAGGAAATGGTCCAACTTGCAACCCGCATTTTTGTAGGGTAGACTGTCCACTGGACCACTACCCATCAGCCTCTGCACTACCTGCGTGCAACGCGTCTTGCAAGGGACTCCACTTCAGAGTTTAAAAACCCACATGTTGAGATAGCTCTCAACATGCTGGCACGGATTACGTTCTTTTAGGTGATAGGGCCAGGAGGGGAATCTGATGTCAGTATGGCTTGGACGAGTGGATCTTTATTAAAGGATGAAAATAACATAGGCATATTAGTGCGGCATACTTGCTTTCTGTTTTCTACTTACACAGACTGTGACTACAGGCCCGCTGCACATCCGTGGTCCCAGGGGGCATTACTCAATGTTCTCATATGTCTGTATTTTTGTGTGTACAGTAGTGTAAGAGTACATGTATACACTTGGGAATACATCCATTGTGTGCAATGAAAATGCTCACTATTTTGTGATTTATTTATGTTTTCATCACATTAGGGTACACAATTGGTAGTGTCCTAAGACAGTGGTTCCCAACCTTTCGACTCCTGAGGACCCCCGACTGAATAACTACTGGAAGCACGGGGAGCCATAAGCAATTTATACGATTTAAATTCCAAACCTTAAAAACAGTAATTCACAAAAATACACACGACAGAAGTACTTGAATTACTAAAAATATGATTATTTTATAGTGAAAAAAAGTACGCAAAAAAATTTGAAACATTTAAATGGTAAAGCTGGCGCTGCATCTTGATGACTAACTTTTCAATGTTTGGTATTATTTAGGAAAGCTGAATCCTCAGGTCAGATTCTAAATTTTCCAAGCAAATTCTGTTTTTATTTTTTAGGCCCATACGATATGTGAAAGCTTTTTCACATAAATATGTGGTGGAGAAAGGAAGTAACACCATAAGGGCCTCTCATCTCTCCATAGCCTCTCTGTCAAATATAATTCATTTGTTTTATAGCACCTTTCATACCAGTGTAGGGTGTTGGATCACTTGACAGGGGACTAAAACATGTAGGATTTGCATGCCATCCACAATGGTAGGCATTTCCTAAGTGTGCTTGGCCAGGAGAAGCACAAGCTAAGGATTCAGAAAGTAACACAGTGGTTAGGGTTGAGTTTATTAATAAGAATGTATTTCTACGCAAGCAAACCTTTTTAGCAGCATAAGGATAACGAAAGACTAGGGAAAAAAAACATAACTTTCTAACCCGTACCAGGCAGTTTGCATGCAGCTCTTTGATGGCAGTTCTTAGCTCACTGTGCTATATAATAGTAATGTATGAACTTCACATTAACAAAAATATCTGTCACAAAAGAAGTAATCCTTGGCACATAAAATACTGCTCTGTGATCTGCATTGTACAAGTTCTTTGCAGCAGGCATATTAAACATCTCTGCTACCTTAGATGGTTCAAAACTACTACTAAACGAAACCCCAATCTCTTTCCAGCAGGTACACTAATCACCAGAGTTACCTTGGTGCTTTTATTTTTGCCCGAAAGATGCTGGATGTACAAGGAACTTTGCAGTGTTTTTAAAACTGCTGCACAAAGTAAGTAATAAATACAAAAACACATATGTTTCTGTCAGAGGCCCCAGCTGGAGCAGAGCCTGCCTGCCAGCCTGCCCATGGCTGTGGACCCTCTGGTAATGTGTCACCTACACCTAGGAACCGCCGCACTAGACAAAACCCCAATCTCTCTCCAGCAGGTACATTAATCATCACAGATATCTTGGCGCTTTTAGTTTTGCGCGAAAGATACTGGATGCACGTGGAACATTGCAGTGCTTTTAGAACTGCTGCAAAAAAGGAAGTAATAAATACAAAAACATGCATGTGTTTCTGTGAGAGGCCCCAGCTAGATAAGTGCCTGCCTGCCTGCCCAGGGCTGCGGACCCCCTGGGAAAGTGTCATGGACCCCTGGAAGGCCGCAGATCACAGGTTGGGAACCACTGTTCTAGGAATTTCCAAGCTAACCCTTTTATTTTTTTACAGAAACAATGGAACAGACACCAGACAGGTGCATTCTTTTCACTGTGGCATTGATAGTACGTGATCGGATAGCATTGTGCACATACGTAAGAAGTGGTCTTCAGGAGTATAAGATATGGTCCTGACAAAACCACAGGGAAGGGTGGTAGAAACATGTACACCAAAAAGGAAGCCTAGGCCACTGAACCTTTTTTTTAGTTCCATAACAGCTAGTGTACATATTAAAGCATTTAACTGCCACTATTAAGATATGTTTAACCTCCAACATAGCTCCTATCCTATTGGACACATTGTTTGAACACCATCTAGTGCTCCTGTGTAGTTCACAGGTAGCAGAACGCCTAGTTCAGCAGCAGAACGGGAAAGAACCCAATGAGAAAGCATGCCACGAAGGGGCAACCCAGGTGGGTGAGTGTTTATCTACAATAAGCATGATATGTCTTTCTGGTACAGAATTCCTGGCCAATCTAATTGAGTGGTTAAGGCTCTTGAGTTACAGTATAGATGATCTTGATCACCCCCTCCCACCAAGGCCTTTGTACCCATGCCAAGGTCATTCTTTAACCCCTTCGCTGCCAGGCCTTTTCCCCCTCCTGTGCCAGGCCTTTTTTTGGCTATTTGGGGCAGTTTGCGCTTAGGCCCTCATAACTTTTTGTCCACATAAGCTAGCCAAGCCAAATTTGCGTCCTTTTTTTCCCCAACATCCTAGGGATTCTAGAGGTACCCAGACTTTGTGGGTTCCCCTGAAGGACGGCAAAATACAGTGAAAATTTCGTTTTTTTAAAACAAATGGGAAAAAGTGGCTGCAGAAGAAGGCTTGTGGTTTTTTCCCTGAAAATGGCATCAAGAAAGGGTTTGCGGTGCTAAAATCACCAGCTTCCCAGCTTTCAGGAACAGGCAGACTTGAATCAGAAAACCCAATTTTTCAACACAATTTTGGCATTTTACTGGGACATACCCCATTTTTACTATTTTTTGTGCTTTCAGCCTCCTTCCAGTCAGTGACAGAAATGGGCATGAAACCAATGCTGGATCCCAGACACCTAAACATTTCTGAAAAGTAGACAAAATGCTGAATTCAGCAAGGGGTCATTTGTGTAGATCCTACAAGGGTTTCCTACAGAAAATAACAACTGAAAAAGAAAAATATTTAAATTGAGGTGAAAAAAACAGCAATTTTTCTCTACGTTTTACTCTGTAACTTTTTCCTGCAATGTCAGATTTGCGAAAGCAATATACCATTACGTCTGCTGGACTCCTCTGGTTGCGGGAATATATAGGGCTTGTAGGTTCATCAAGAACCCAAGGTACCCAGAGCCAATAAATGATCTGCACCCTGCAGTGCGTTTTCATTCTATACCGGGTATACAGCAATTCATTTGCTGAAATATAAAGAGTCAAAAATAGCTATCAAGAAAACCTTTGTATTTCCAAAAAGGGCACAAGATAAGGTGTTGAGGAGCAGTGGTTATTTGCACATCTCTGAATTCCGGGGTGACCATACTAGCATGTGAATTACAGGGCATTTCTCAAATAGATGACTTTTTTACACACTCTCTTATATTTGGAAGGAAGAAATGTAGAGAAAGACAAGAGGCAATAACACTTGTTTTGCTAATCTATGTTCCCCCAAGTCTCCCGATAAAAATTATACCTCACTTGTGTGGGTAGGCCTAGCGCCCGCAACAGGAAATGCCCGAAAATGCAACGTGCACACATCACATTTTTTTAAAGAAAACAGAGGTGTTTTTTACAAAGTGCCTACCTGTAGATTTTGGCCTCTAGCTCAGCCGGCACCTAGGGAAACCTACCAAACCTGTGCATTTTTGAAAACTAGAGATCTAGGGGAATTCAAGATGGGGTGACTTGTGGGGCTCTGACCAGGTTTTGTTACCCAGAATCCTTTGCAAACCTCAAGATTTGGCCAAAAAAACACTTTTTCCTCTCATTTCGGTGACAGAGAGTTCTGTAATCTGAGAGGAGCCACAAATTTCCTTCCACCCAGCGTTCCCCCAAGTCTCCCAATAAAAATTATACCTCACTTGTGTGGGTAGGACTAGCGCCCACGAAAGGAAATGGCCCAAAACACAACGTGGACACATCACATTTTTTCATAGAAAACAGTGCCTACTTGTGGATTTTGGCCTCTAGCTCAGCCGGCACCTGGGGAAACCTAGCAAACCAGCGCATTTTTGAAAACTAGAAACCTAGGGGAATCCAAGATGGGGTGACTTGTGGGGCTCTGACCAGGTTCTGTTACCCAGAATCCTTTGCAAACATCAACATTTTGCCCAAAAAACACTTTTTCCTCTCATTTCGGTGACAGAAAGTTCTGGAATCTGAGAGGAGCCACAAATTTCCTTCCACCCAGTGTTCCCATAAAAATGGTACCTCACTTCTGTGGGTAGGCCTAAGCGGGGGGGGAAAATCGACCCTTGCCTAATGGGTCGCTCCCCATCTAAAAAAAAAAAAAAAAATTGCCCTGGCGCCCAGAGGTTTCTGACCCCCCTGGGGGCAGAAATAGACTAAAATAAATTTGCCCCCCAACCCGCCTTCTCCCCCCTGGGAGCGACCCTTGCGTACGGGGTCACTCCCCCTGCGTGACATTGGCGCCAAAAATAAAATCCCCAGCGCCTAGTGGTTTCTGCCCCCCTTGGGGGCAGATTGGCATAGCAAAAAACGGCCGATCTGCCCCCAAAGGGGGCAGAAATGGCCTAAATACATTTTTCCCCTCCAGGGGAGCGACCTTGTCCAAGGGGGTCGCTCCCCATCTGTAAAACAAAAAAAACAAAAAATCCCTGGTGCATAGTGGTTTCTGCCCCCCTTGGGGGCAGATCGGCCTAATCAAAATAGGCTGATCTACCCCCCAGGGGGGCAGAAATGGCCTAAAATAATTCCCCCCCCCCAGGGGAGCGACCCTTGCCTAAGGGGTCACTCCCCTTGCGTGAAATTCACGAAAACAAAAAAAAATCCCTGGTGTCTAGTGGTTTCTGCCCCCCTTGGGGGCAGATTGGCCTCATCAAAATAAGCAATCCGGCTTTTGAAACCCTGGGAGAGACTTCAAAGGGAAGGAAATACATTTCCTTTCCTTTCCTTTGAAGGCTCTCCGGGCCTCCCCCAGGTGATTGAAAGAGAAATGCTGAGCATTTCTCTTTCAATCGGGAGACCCTGTGACAAATCAGCGCGTGCTGATGTCACGGGGGTGGGGGGGGTCGGGTGGAAGGGGAAGGGCTTCCCCTTCCATCCCCGCCTTGGGGGGTTGGGTGGGGTGCACAGGGGGGGCGCTCCCCCCAGTTCCTGTGCCTTGGACGAGGTCACCTCGTCCAAGGCACACAGGAACTGTAGCCTTGGACGAGGTCACCTCGTCCAAGGCACAGAACAGGTTAAGTGAACATGAGATGGATCTAGTGGCGAGATACATCAGCGACATTAATTCAAATTAATTAATTAATTAATTCACCAGCATACTTTTCAATCAGAATCGAAAAAGAATAGCAATGCTAGGTGTGAGACCAAACTTTGCTAGAGGTTTTCATCTTAACTATTCTTTAAAGTGGTAATGAACTTGCTAATCAGGGTTTGAGGCAAAAGGGGCAGCTTAGCTTTATTTTATCAGACAATACAGTAAATGTGCTCTCAACAGGTTTCAGAGCTATTTATACATAAATATTTGCTGTGATTCATTGTTGCTTTGCCACACAAGGAAAAAGTTATTTACTTGGAGTCCTAGTTATTCACCATGGGTATTCCCTCCAAGTTCATGCAAAGCTGAATATCGCTGCATCTGTACGGGACCTCTTATATGCAAATTCAACAACGAATGTCAGATGGAATCTTGTGCCACGGTGAAGATCAGCTGTAGTCACTGATGTAAGCAAGCTGGGGACCTTACCCTGCTACATACATTTCTTCTGCAAAAAGAACACTGCCACGCTCTGGGAGCTCCAAATATATCACTAGATTTACTTGAACCAATTAACATCAAAGCAATAATAAGCTGCTCACACGTTTCAACCAAAAAGATCTTCCTCAACCTAAATACAATTCACCACTAAAAAAAACCAACAACTTTATACTATTTGACCAACACAGGAGAAAAGCTGAAACACTAATTCTATTTTACACCAGGGTCGGAATACAAGACTATGGTAATGGCGCATTTTGGGAAAACTAGTCTCCACCAATTGCTGTGTTACATTATCTTATACGATTTGTACAATATTATATATTAAACTGTGTTCTGTTGAAGCAAGTGCCACCAAAAATAAAGAACACCAGAAAAGTAATAAATGAAAAGATAACCTTAGTAAAATACTTCTAGGGTGGCCATACCAAAATAGAAACAGCGCCAGCTCACAATATCACTCTTAACTGGCACAATGTCATGAAACTTTAAATCATCTAAATGCTCTCAGCATAAATTATTATTTAAATGCAGATAGTCATGCAGTTTTCATTCTCCTTCATGCTGCTTCTCATTACAAGTAAGAGCATCACCTCGTTCCACATAAATTAATTACGAATGGTAAGCATAATATTTTTTGAGGCGTTTTTTTTTTCCCTTTTTCATCTTTGGCCCACTATTATTTGGCTCGAATATCCAAAATGTACACCTGTTCTGGACAACATATCTATTTTTTCTCAATTCGCTCTTTTGTAATGCACAACAACAGGATGTGAACAATAGATTCTCAAAAATGTTGGTTAGATAGTCATCATGGTACCTGTCTTTGTGATGAACAATAGGATAAAGTTTTAATTCATCTCTCCCAAATGTTTGAGGGCACATTTTTTAACCTCACATTACATTTTGCCATGGCATTAAAAGATATAAGCTGAGTATTCAGTGTAGCAAGTCAAATATTGCATTATTGGAATTTCTTTCTTGGATCCACATGACATATGGATTAATGTTTATGCAATTTACTCACACATACTTATTTTTCACACTTAGTAAATCCTTTGATTTACACCTATTAACGCATGATTTTAGAAACCATAACGCCGTTTTCTGCCAGCTTGCAATTCAGTGACTTTGACAGAAGTTAACTTGAGGTTTGTGAGGGAGAGGTTTCTTCAAATCTGTACCAGTTGGAAGCTATAGCCAATACTTTACTAACATAGATAGTAACAATTTCTTTACTTGACTGTCTGATATAATGAAACATATGGAACTCCCCCTGAACAGAAAAGGGAAAATATTTTGCAAACTGTTGTCAATACTTTTGCTCTTATACAAGTATTAGTTTTTTTTTCCAGTGCTGCGTCCCTGTCCTACAATTATACCATATACTATTATACTTTTCCTGCAACAAATCTGGTCATTTGAGAAGTACCAGCAGGTGCAAAAAAATTATACAAAGATTATGTTTGATTTAAGTGACACTCGAGTTGGATAGTAGCATATATAAGTACTGTTGAAGACTTTTTCATTAGACTAAGATATTGTCTGCAATAATTTACCTTCTATACTTCAATATCAAGAAAGAAGATGTTTGTAAAACAGATTTTGAATGTAAATCTGCATGGATAAATTATACAAAACAAAATCTGGTGCCTTATCAAAGAAGTAAAAACATTGTTTTTTTTAACTAGAAAATCAAATCCTCTATACACAGTACATTTTCTTCACACCAAATTCAATTTTCCCCCCAGCAGCCTAGCATTAGGTCTTCACAACCTGGGGCAAATATGGATCCCCGGCTGCACTGTGCTTTTGAAGGAAAATTGTATGTTCACATGTGAAAATATTGTGCATCAACAGCAGTCAATCATTTCAATATGTACTGAGACAGACTCTTATTCCATCCTCATGTTGAAAATACTAGTGTATCAGGATATCGTATGTATATATAGCCATCCGCCTTTTTGCCATGCAGTATCACTAATGTGATTCAGAAGTCATTAGGGTCCCTGAACAACGACTGAAAATTTGTAAATAACTAAGCAATGAACTTCTACATTTAGATGCTGGTATCCTCGATTAATGGGTTGTTACTTGACACTACTAGTCTCCCTTGTGGTTTTGAGAGGTTATTATAGACTTGGTCTAAATACAATGTGGCATTACTAGATAATACTATTTCAAGAACAAGAATTTGTCATCTTCAAAAAAACCTAATTCTCTCCATTGTTCAAGCATGACAGAAACTAGAATAATGAACTGTTCATTTTCTAGCACTGGGTTGTAATGATCGTGACTGTCCAGTGGTCCCTGAGCTTCAGATAGGTAATGGAGTTTACTCAAAATCACTACTTAACCACCTATGCCAGCTCGCTTAGTAACGTAGTTCAAACTTTACAAAGATTTTTATAGCTCTCCTCTCAATTACCATTAAAATTGCTCCTTTTGACAAAAAATGTGAGATCATAGCTTTATCAGACCATTAATAGTAACATCTTGGAACAATTCACTTACACTGCTGATAGACCTTTGTGGATAGAATCCAGGCTTCCACTTAACATCCCAGGGAAACATGGCAAACTATAAATTTTGCATACTGAAACTATTCTTGGGCAATCATTCACACCAAGTTCTTTATACCTTCGAATCAAATACAGCACGGTCCAGTACTGTATACAATTGGGACTCAACTTACTTAAGACTAGGAAGAGTTGAAATTGAACTTTGTTAGAGGTTCCCATTTTAAATTATACTTTAAAGTATTTTTTTCCCAAACATGGCTCAAGACAAAAACGTTTTTGGAGACATCCTCAAGGATATAAAATAAAGGAAAATGTTTCAATAAATGGGATTGTAATTTTGGGCACACCACACAAAGACAATATGCACATACAAAGCTTTAGAACCCAACTCAACTCAACATGCACCACCGTCTGAAAGAAGACATTTCACAAACAGGAAAATCTGAGAGTTGCTTGCATATGACAACTTGGTACTGCATAAAGATTACTTTCAAGATTTATGATTCTAAAGCAATGGTGATTTCAGTTTGGACTGTGTAGCTGGCACACATTGATGAAGCACTCCCAGGAAGACCATGAACAAGATAGCAAT
Organism: Pleurodeles waltl; assembly: GCF_031143425.1. Classification (NCBI taxonomy): domain Eukaryota; kingdom Metazoa; phylum Chordata; class Amphibia; order Caudata; family Salamandridae; genus Pleurodeles; species Pleurodeles waltl. The sequence continues at coordinate 966,565,475 of NC_090445.1, forward strand.
GCACGTGCCCTCCACAGTAACGCACATTGGAATGCACATATTGTTAAAACATGATCAAGCTAAATTATTACTAATATGGATTCAAACCCAACCATCTTTTTTTAATTTCCGGTGCCAGGAGGGAGTAACCAAACTATGCAGTGAAATATTAAAAATATATTTTTTGGGAGGGGTGAAGTTATCTTTATACCCTATCCATTATAATAGCAAGTGCCTGGTTCAAAGTAACTTCCACAAAAATTATTCAGGAACCATGGATTTCCACCTGTCATGCCAGTATTGAGTCACAAAAATATGCACAGCAAAGGTAAGTATCATTCACAAGGAATAATGAAAAGGGAACACAAAAAAGGGGGGCTCAGCAAAGGCAAATAACCTTCCAACACATGACACTGAGTATAATGATTGACAGAAGGGGAAATGGGAACTGTGGCAACTACTTTTGCTTAAAATTAATAGTAGATACGTTCAAGCTAAATGAAATGTTCCTACTGTTGGCTTTTAATATGACCTCTTCATCAGCTAAAGTGAGCCTGTAAATAAAATTAAAAAGTTGTCATTGCCATATGTACTGGGATCGATCGGTGCTATCACAATGTCTCTAAGCAATATGATCTCCTGAGCTGCCTACAAGATCTGCTCACTTGGATTAAACACAGGTGTTTCCAGTTGAATATATCAGATAGGCCATTGGCACTGGATTCAAGAATCCTGTACCCATCAAGGCTACCTATCAAACAATGAGTTTTTTTTAATTTTTTGGTAAGCTCATCCAATCAAACACCCTGGTGAGCAAAATGAATGAAGCCCATAATGCTGCAAAAATCATTCAAAAACTACTTCCAAAATCACCAAATATTTTTGCACCCCTCTGAGTGCATGATCTATGTAATACACAGAGCGGGAATGCAGTATCAGTTTCAAATCCGCAGCCCAAATTGCGTGCGATGTGTTAGGTGTTACAGATGTGCTACAGATGAAAGAAAAATTCTGGTGAGACTACATTTGGGTCATATAGATTCACCGGAGAGACTTCAAATGCATGCAATTTGTCTACAACTATAACATATTTCCCTGTTCATCTGTCACACGTTTACAATTGGGAGTAGAGTATTTCAAATATAAAAAGTTACAACACCTCTAGACTTAGTATTATACAAGGCGAAAAGTATTGGTGTCTCCATTTGTAGACAAATATGGAGTGTGTGTTTAGGGTTTAGATTGTTTTTGGAACACTACAATGTCAATTTCTGTCTTAGTCTAGACAAGTCTAATTTTTCTGAGGTTATTTAAGTCCTTTACATTCCAGCTGAGGGGCTTATTGTGGGGCATAGTGGGTAACTTGTCCCACACCTCTTTCCTACTTGCTGCCCTTTATTTCTTTAGTACTTATTGGGGAAAACCGCTTGTGCTTATACCAATTTTATTTTCGAAGCAATGGTTCCTAACTGACAATATATGGATTCTTAATAAGTTCCCACAATTGCATAAATAGACTATTGTAGAACAATTGAAAGGGACAGATATGGTAGCCTGTTGGCAACCAGGATATCCACTGAGAACTTTACTAAGCGTGCGCTACTCCTTGTGCGCTCGTTCTACATTACCTGTGCTCTCAAGCACATTCGCCAAGCACGCCACACTTTACTTTCTTGCTCTGAATAACCAAATATTTTTCTGCCCCTCTGAGGCACACTACCATGAGCGCGGATACTAGTCTACATTTGCCCGTTCCGATCTTCATCTTCACATTGAACGTCCCAGGACTACAGAACCTGTGCACTATTGTTTTTATTGTGACTGCCCATACCTGAGGAATAACAGCAGGGCATTTGCCATACACTGTGGTGTCCAAACTAGATGTTGGTCCTGATGAGACACCTCATCTCTTATAGGGTCGAAATGCAGTCAACAGTATTTCAGTGAACCTAATGACCATAACCCTTTATATCTAATTGGATTTTATATATGTTATGGGTAAACAGGTCTACTTAGCATTTTGGGAAATTAGTTCACAATAGGTATGTTTAATATTTTAAAAGTGTCTGCATCATAACACCACTTTACACTATTCAGCAGCATTGCAATCCAGCCAAGTAGTCAGGATGAAGAAAGCTGACAAAAAGTAAGCAGAAGAGGTGTTGGTGCCACAATTGTCTGTTTTCTGTAATGTTTATTATCCGAACCCCTCCATCCCAAAGTCTTACTGAGATGGAGGGGTGCTTTCTCTCCTTGATGTAGGCATCCAATATTTACTTTGCAGTTTCAAAAGTGAAAAAATGCTATTTTCTTTGTGTTCTATACAACGTTTAGCAGGGTGCAACATAACACACTGGCCTCAGTCCAGCAACCGGGGGCAAGGATTAACCGTCAAAATGGGTAATCACTCCCTGTAGACTAGTTAATGCAGGCAGACCAGAATCATAATTCTCAGCAACCTCCTCTCTCCTTAGTATTTCTCAGATGAAGAGGAACTAGCTTCAGAATGACTTTAAACATATAAGGAAGGGTCACATTCTTCTTGTTCTCTATGAGTCTGATGCCACTTGGCTTCCTCTTAGACCTCTCACTGGCCAAGCCCTTGGCTACTGCTTCCTCTATTATCATCAATTTCCGAAACAGAAAATTTCAGGAGGACTACAAAAAGTAGATCTCCTAGAAGTACTCCTACACCTTCTATGCCACTCACAACCAGAGGGATTACCAGAAGACAGATGCTTCTCTTTGCCATCCTTTTTCATTACATGGCAACTGCTAAAATTAGCGATAAAGGAAAAAAGAACCTTAAATGTAAACATTCGTCTTTGCAACAGCCCTATCAATACTGGAAGGGAACAAAAATTAGTGTCTGTGGACCAACTGGTCAATCCTCTCACAAATATCTTTTTTACTATAACTAATATTGGAGATGAAGCAAGGCAAACACATTGCATAGACCAAAAACTACATTCCCAGCAGCAAAGACAAATAACTGATTATAGGTTCTGCCTTGCATGCTGGCCTCCTCACTTCTTCCACTGTAAAGGATGCCACCTTCCTCAGTCTACTCTTCAGTGCTTTACTGAATACGGCTGGTGAGCGATGCAGACACTGAGAACGTCCTATAGGTACCGTTTGAACATAGAAGCTGTAGTGCAACAAGGAGAGGCAGTCTGCTAGTACATCAGGATCCCTCACCCTCTGATACAGTAAAGAACCCACCACTCCAGTACGTTGCAGTCAATGCCAGTATGTGGTTAAATCTTCCATTATATAAGTAACTCCACTCTCAGGGTTGTCTGTCTATAGAAAAGGACACTGAACAATATGTCCTGAGGGAGGCGGGCCCTTTTTTTGCATAGTAGATATGCAAGTGTAACAGTTTTTCTAGTTCAATTTTTGAAAAAGTCTGCCTGTTGGATTCGGACATGCCTCAATAACAGCAAGAATTAAATCGAGGAAGCAGACAAAGTGGAAATAAGGACATTCATTTGGCTCGCACCACACACCAAATCACAATGGCACAATGAACTATCTTAGCATCCAGATTAAGATGTAAAAATAGATGTCCACAGCCAGTGGAAAACGAGCCCCAGCTGAGCTTGCTCACAACATGCTTCATCTGCTAAGGTACGGACCTTGCTAGGAGTTAATTAAATCTTTCATTGCTACCTTCAGGGTTTGCAATCTCCCAATAGACACTTCCCTCCGCCAGAGCAGGCAAAAAAACTGGGTATTTTGTTTAGACGGTCTACTCGTCTTCTCCTCCACTACTACATTATTTAGTAATGTGGCTGCAGTGCCTAAAAGTAAAACTGTTTTGACAGCTGCGCATCAGCTGTAAGCAACAAGGGTATTAATAGAAAGATAATTTATGAAGGGGCATAAAGAGGCTGCCCTAGATGTAAGTTTTGAGACGCAGACTGTGGCCACATGAAATGGAGCTGTCCACGCCTACAGCCTTATTGGGAGGAGGTGATCAGAGTACTCAACACACACTGAACTGCTCTCTTTCATGCTCCATAGAAGTCGGTCTCCTGGGATTGTTCCACAGACCCAAAAAATGGAGGGTCGGAACCAGATTCATAGTTTTAGCCCTGGGGTTGGCCAGGAGGAGAATAGCAATAGCCTGGAAGTCTAAGGGGGTCACAGCATTGAGACATAGTTGAGGGACTTTATTATATAGGCGAGGGCAGAAAACAGAGCACTGATGGGGGAAGAGGAAACGACCAATCGCAGGATTCTGGGAAGAGGTGTTGAAGGTATGGGAGAACACAGAAGGGCCCTGGGTGGACAGTCCTTGAGGGTCAGCTGAGGTAGATAAGATGGAGGAGAAGGAAGAATCTCCTGGTGATTCAGAAAATGAGGTAGGGGACTGACAGAGTACCCAATGAGTCCCCCCCCCACCCCCACATGTGCTACTCCTGGCAATCCTCTCCCTGTGACCCATTCGATGTTGTATTCTGCAACCCCCCTTTGACTACCACCACAATCCCCCATGCTCCCAGGACTTGTTTATTTACCTCCTCCTTACCCTCCGTAAATCATAGATGAGGAAGTTATTGGACCTGGTAGTAAGGAACAAACCTACGACGATGTGGCTGGTGCGCATTCCGAAACACTTTATTTTTATTTTTAGATCCATCTTTATCTGTTTATTGGTTCACTTTAATTTTAGTTATTGGTTTTGGCAGTTCATATCCTTCTCCTCAGACAACCAAAAATTAGCAGGCTTATCCAATGCAACAGAATGACGGATATATACCTTATTAACCCCAAAAGATATCCCCAGGGAGGTAGATGAGACAGGGACATCACGGTGTAGGATGAATGAGACTGTCCGACTATTATGGCACCCGAATTTAGAGGATGACGGTCTCTAAGAATACACAATGAGCTAAATAAACTGATGGAGCATGGCCAGCTGAATTTTTTATGTTTATGTCATATGCGACTGAAACCCTGTTCTCTCGACACTTGCTTTCTTTCTTTTTACTCGGATGTATTATGTACCCTGTATTGTCCAATGAGTGAAATATGACATTTACTCTGTTTAACTGAAAATGCCAATAAATGAAGAGTTAAAAAACAAATGGTATTAATAGAAAGGAAAAAAGATACCAATTAAGCAAACTTTCATTATTTAAACCTAGGTTCTAAGCTAGAAAGACTGTCCCAAACTGCAAATCCCTCATGACGATGAAATCAGAAAAAACAAATGGTACTTAAGGATACTTTAGGAGACTCCTCGTGGGGCCAGACATCACTGGAAAGGCTGCAAAATAAAATGATGAAAACAATGAACTGGGGTGGACTAGAAATCTTACAAGGCAAAGTGCATGGACAGTCTGATCTGGAAGAATCCAAATGAACCCACTAAGGGAGGTGTGACAGGAACGAAGGTACACAGTCGCCTAAAATAAAAAGTACTGCAGGAAGGAAAGCGTTCTGCAGTAACGTGGTAGCAGAAAGACTGTGCTCCAGAGAGGCATAATCAAGAAGAATATGATAAAATGTAATAAGAAGGCACATGCAAAGGCACTTCAGATTATTATAAATGTAGTAGGGTTGTGAATTTTTAATCATTTTAGGCTAATAGGATAAAAATACCACTCAGCATGGGGAATAAAGTGCAACAAAAATATTTAATGAGAATGTACTGCACTGAAGTGGCGGCTGGTGATCTTTGAAATTGGTGGGGCATAAACCTGTCACAAGCTCATCCCATTCGATTCCAAATTTGTCTCAATCATACCCCCCCCTCCACTCACTGTTGCTAGCACACAAAGGTACTCATAGTTACTGTATCTCATTCTCACTTACAAACATAATTACACACACTAACCCTTTAACACTCATTGATTCTAGGCCCTGGTACAACTGCATCTGCTGCACCATTGATAACTACACCCCTGACTCACTTCCACTTCCCTTTCACAATCTCCAATCACTCACTCCTAACAAGCTCATTTTCCTTGCCTTGCTGGTAGTATGGCGCTTATGAGCTATTAGAGTAGGTCTTAAAAACAAACCTCGGAAGTGGGCTCTTTTAAGTCCTATTTTCAATGCAAATGACAACCAATGATGTGATACATGTAAAACAGGGATTTGATTCGATCTATGGTAATGTACTCTAATTTAATTGGTACTTAATGCACAAGTCTCCTTTGTAGTTGCGCTCGATTCTCTTCTGTTTTTTTAAAATCTCTGTAACCCTCTTTCCATTAATATGGCCCAATGCCCTTTCTCCCTTTAAACAACTACAGTAAGGTCTATGACCTATAAAAGTATGCAGACAATGAAGTCTGCCACGCCACCTGCAGTATATTTTAGATGTGGCCCGAGACAGCAGTGAAGGATTACTTTTTTCCCCCACTTTGGCGTTCTGATCTTGATACAAAGGCGTAAGTAATTACAACATATGCATAAATTAACATAATACAACACATTTTCTTGGGGCTGGTTTGTTGAGTGCGTTCTTTGTGGTCCGCTTTGTGTTGGGCGTATTCTGAAAGTGGGTCTGCCACTGCACAAGATTTACCCGACGAGCTTTTACACAAAGTTTCGGAAAGCCCAGAAAGATGTTAACTAAAGTGCCACGTGCAGGCTCAGACCAGAGCCTAGACAGTCTGGCCCTGTAATGTTGGATAGTATATGGGGAGAAAAGGCGTGCAGCACACTCTTTAACCCTGGCTCACCTCCCACCTGGAATTCGTACGGCTTCACGGGTCACTTTCCACAATGCAGGCCCCAGATACGGTCGGGTCGCCTCAAGAAGGTAGGTGAAACACCCCCCGTCCAGAGCTGGTTGCAAGCAGCTCTTTTCAGCAAGTTGTGTACAGTTGTTTGACGCTACACATCCGTGTATATTATCACGCCTCACTGGATCACAGAGAATGCTGCGAACTAGCAACCACGTCAGAAGAAGTGGTATCACTTCACCATAAAAAAAATGACCAATCCATGTGTGACTTTGAAATAAAGCAACAGTTTTTGGTTATGCCCATAAATGTTCCCGCACCACGCTGCTGTGAAAGTGTGATCCTCCAGGGGCACGCTAGTCTGCCCAAACCAATCCAAGCTTTGCTCTCGTGAATTTTGTACTTAAAGCTGCATGAGAGCAAACCTGTGATTGGTTGGAGTGCATGTGACGCCAAAGAACGCCAGAGGGAGGGGGGCTGCCCTTTGAGCCTACAGGACGTTTGTCTGTTGCATTAGAGTCCTCTTGGTCCCAAAATGCAATCCACTCAGGATAACTATCTTTTTTCCCACCATGTACCCAGGGGAGGGCCCTTCACAACGCACTCTACCCCCTGGGGTGGATATCTTGATTTCTCAAGCTATTGCCCAGGCCCTGGCCCCTATTAAGGAGAGTGTGGCACAACTAGCGGGAAAAGTGTCTAAGGGGACTGGCATGAGTGGGGAGATCGGAGCTAGACCTAAGTCAGCGTCTGTTTCGGCTCCCAAGAAATCGCGCAAGAGTGACGCAGGGCACCTAGAAAGCTTTGAACGCCTTGCTGAGGCTTGTTACAAGAGTGCGCATGCGCCTACCATGCCGGGAAGGGTTTCAACCCGGACTGACGGGTGACATGGTGCACCACATATTAGACCCTAATAGAGGGTCACCCAAACGAGTGGAGGAGGACTAGGATGGGGACACTTCCTCTGCGGAGGACCAGCACTACTGTTGCCCTTGGCGCCCTGGGGCCACCACGCCAGATACTCTGGAGGCAGATGACTCCAGTTGGGTATGTTCGAACCCGAGGGCATCTACCACCCCAGATCCTCAGAGTGGCGGCCGAAACAGAAGGGGGCCGAATATGTGGTCAGTAAGATTAGAAAAACTCTAGACAAGGAGGTTCGGGCCCATCTCAAGACTGAGTGCCCGCGCCCTACTTTACGGGATAAAGTTGTGGCGACTCCGGACATAGATGCAAAAATGTGTACATAATTTGCAAAATACAACAAGGATCCTAAGAAAGGCATTGACAGGTCCTGGAGGGCTTGCCAGGACAAGCTATTAGACGTGTTAGGACCCCTAACATAAATAATTCAGTTGGCTGAACATGCCAGATGCACAGACACTCCCTTGACCACAGATGTCATGGCTGGGTGGGCCCAGAGGGCGGTTTGCCACCTGGGCAACATGAACTGCGCCATCTCGTCGGAGAGGCGCCGTTCACTACTCATTAAAATAGACCCCAAACTGGGGGAGTTGCCCAACTCAGAGGCAGGGGCGGTTGCCCAGGGTATATTATTTGGAGACCCGTTTGTCAGAGAATTGGGCAAATTTGTCACCACCTTTTCGGCGCTAGACAAAGTGCAATCTTCTATTAAAAAATTTTTCACTGGGAAGGTTTTTGGAGGGGCCGGATGAGGCAGGGGTCGCTCCTCCGGCCACCTCTCCCAGCAAAGGCCCCAACTCCTATAGCTACAGAAACAACAGATGGCGAGATGGTCATCAAGGCGCCTTCGTCCCTAATTGGGGTAGAGGGAAAGGTAGAACCAGCAGGAATGCCCACGGAGGGGCGAACGCCCCAGGAGGCCCTTCTGATAAGGATTACCCTTTCTTTCCCTCAGAGTATCGGAGGGAGATTAAGTTTATTCAAACATAATTGGGCACCTATATCTTCGGATTCCTGGGTATTACAGACAGTAACAGGGTTCCACATAGAATTCTGGGGAACACCAGTCCAGGAACAATTTTCAAGACCCCTAACCTTTTCGGAAGCGGATCCCGCTCTGATAGACGCAGATGTGCACAACCTTCTTCGGGAGGGGGCCATTTGTATGTCTGTTCTTCACCCCAGGGGTTTTGTGAGCAATCTCTTTCCTGTAGAGAAGAAGGACAAGGAGTTTTGCCCGGTTATCAACCTCAGAGCATTCAACGAATGGGTGGTCTACAGGCATTTCAAGATGGAGGGCATTCATATGCTCAGAGGCCTTCTCCTTCAAGGGGACTGGATGATCCATCTGGACCTCAAGGACGCTTATCTGACGGTCCCAATTTTTTTTCCCCCATCGCAGATTTATACAATTTCTTTGGAAGGGACAGGTGTTTGAGTTCACATCCCTCCCTTTTGGGCTCTCTTCGGCACCATGGTGTTTCACCAAACTACTCAAACCGGTGGTGGAATACCTTCGGCCCCACGGGATTCGCCTAATAATCTACCTCAACGATATCCTACTTATGGATCAATCTCGGTCGCAACTTTTGTCCAATGCGACCACGACTATTGCTCTCCTCCAGGATTTGGGGTTTGTGATAAACCAGCTGAAATCAGAGCTACTGCCATCGCATTCGATTACTTTTCTGGGCTTTCTCATAGACTCCTAGTCAGCTTCCCTGAGCCTCAGGGCTCGAAGATTTCCAAGATCAAGAAGGAACTGACAAAGGTAATGTGACGCAACAGAATCTCTCTCAGACAACTAGCCTTAATAGTGGGACTTCTCTCATCCTTGATCCAGGCCATTTTTCCAGGCCATCTTCACTACCAAGCGCTCCATCGTCTGAAGGCACATCATCTTCGCCGCGGTCTAACCTATTCCAAACTCATCTCCCTTACTCAGGAGGCGAGAACGGAACTCTAATGGTGGCTGGACCACATAGAGGCGTGGAACGGCAGGCCCATTTTTGCTGCCTCGCCGGACCTCATCATAGAATCGGATGCCAGCCATCAGGGTTGGGGAGCTCGATGCAGGGATATCTCCTTCAGGGGATGGTGGACACCACAGGACTTCAGTCTGCACATCAATTTTCTGGAACTCCTGGCGGGTTCCTTTGCGGTCAGGACTTTGACTCAGGAAAAGGTCTCCTGTGTTGTTGTTCTGAGGAAGGACACCGTGTCCACAGTGCAGTACATAAATCGCCTAGGGGACATGCGTTTGAGGGCCCTTGTTGAATTGGTGCAGGATTTTTTGAACTTTTGCCTCCAACACCAGATATCGGTGACGGCGGAGTACCTTCCGGGTTCCCAGAACACTCTGGCGTTTCTGGGGGACTCCAGCGACTAGGAGCTGGACAGAGTGGATTTTCAGGCGCTCATGGAACATTGGGGTCCGTGTTCTGTGGATCTCTTCGCGTCCAGGTGGAACACCCGGTTACCGATTTACTTCAGTTGGCGCCCGGACCCGGGTGCAGCAGCAGTGGATGCTTTTCTGCAGGACTGGGGGAGAGACCTGGGGTATGTATTCCCCTCTTTCCTTCTGATCCCGAGGGTGACGGCCCAGGTACATCGTCAGGGAGCTATGGTGGTTCTGATAACTCCACTTTGGAGGTCACAGGTGTGGTTCCCGTCCCTGCTAGAGCTCTCTTGAATTTTCCCCATTCTTCTCCCAAACTCTGTAAATTTTCCGGGACCCTGCTGGACAATTTCACCCTCTGGTCCTTCAGGGCCACCTCTCGCTAGTGGCTTGGAAGATTTCCAGGCTCGCTGGGAGGACGGTCGACTTTCATAGGAAGCTGAGAAATTCATCAGACAGGGCTGGGCTCCGGGAACATGCAAACGGTACGAGTCTGTGTGGCATTGATGGGCTCACTGGTATTTGGGAAAACTTATTGATCCCACGGGGGCCCAAGTTACTGATATCAAACTTTCTCGCTGAGCTAGCGGAAACAGGGTTATCTTATTGCTCCATAAACTCCTTTAGATCAGCGAAATCGGAGGGTCATCCCCACTCCATAAATGTCCGGTGGGGGTGCACCCTTGAGTGTGCAAATTGCTTAAGGGTATTAGAATATCCAGACCTCCAGAACCCAGGTACTCTGAATTATGGGACGTCAGTCAGGTTCTGCACCTCTTATCTTCGTGACAGGATAACCAACACCTCTCTCGGAAGGAGCTGTCAGCTAAATTAGTTATACTGCTGTGTCTGATATCATGCAAAAGGGTGTCGGACATCAGAGCACTGGATGTCTCAGCAAGAGTTTTTTTGCCCAGAAGGGGTGACCTTCACGTTATCCAGGAGAACCAAGTGTAATATCAGGTCGGTAACCTATCCAGCTTTTCCTCACACACCACAGCTATCCAGCTTTTCCTCACACACCGAAGCTATGCGTAGTGAGATGCCTCAAAACTTATGAGGTGGTGACGGACGAATTTCGGCCACCAGGAGAACAATTGTTGATTTTGATAAAGAAACCTTTTAAGGCAGTCTCTTCCCCTTCCATAGCTAAATGGGTCAGATGGAGTTTGGGGGGGAAGCAGGTATCAATGTACAGGTCTTTGGGGCACACTCCACCAGGGTTGCTATGGCCTCCAAAGCCATCCAGGTAGGCAGCAGACTGGAGGACATCATGAATGCCGCAGATGGGTCATCAGAATCTACTCGTAAAAAATTATATTTTAAGCCTATTCATGAAGCAACCTCTTCGGTGGTAAATAAGCTTTGAACTCGCATAATCCTCACCTCCGATCCTGACATAGAATGAGAAATTTCCTAGCTATTGAGAAGGAAAGTTTAAATTCTATTAAGGGCAAGGAGGCGAGGATTATTCCCCGCTACACAAGAAATGTGTCTCCCACCCGGGAGCTGTTGGAGGCATCATCGGTTTCTGGTGGTATCTATGCTTACAATCGATATATGAAAATTCAAGATATATTTATTGCTCATTTGTTAATGGCTCCATATATTTCACATAGGTTGATGGGCACTGCAATATATTCAGAGTACGCTTATTTCACTTGCTGAGTTTTCTTTGAATGGACTCTTCCTTCGTTTAATATGTGATGTTGCTCTCATAGGTTCAGCGGTGGCAACAAGCTGAGGATTCCGAACATCCCTCCACAGCGAAGTCGAGGGCAACCGAAGCCGGCAAGGGATATATATACACAGAGATGGAACCAGTATTGATTGGACTGTGGTGACTATGGGAACGCGGTCTCAGGGGCGCTGAAGTTTTTAGTTATGCACTTGTTGAACTGTGAACTTGCTGTTGTAATAAAGAGTGAAGAAAGATAAGCATAGTCCTCGCCTCAGTGTCCTTAATAAAATTGAAACTTTCCTTCTTGATGGCTAGGAAATGTCTCATTGCTACTCCGTCAACAGTCCTGCCATTCCACTTACTACAACCCAACAGTCTGTCATGTTTGTGCTGGGCTCCCGCGGCTCTAGGGTGACCACATGGCATTGAGCAACTTCTGGACAGGACTGTAAAAAATTCAGGACAAAGGGTCAAAATTCAGGACAAAAATTCAAAAACATACGTCATTTTTAGACACACACAAGAGAGGCCATGCCTCACTATGTTGTCAGTGCATTTATTTACTCTTTTATAACATAGCACTATTTACTCACTGTGGTCTTTTTGTAATTGCCTCCTGGTATGCTACATTCATGTCTCACATTACGTCCTTGTTCAGTAGTAAATTAATGCCCTTCAGAATTGCATCAAGGCCATCACCCCTACCAAAATCTACCCAATCTTTCTTGAAGAGAAGTAACAGCAACATTTTGATTATATTTCTGAACATTTTAAAAGCCCTGGCAAACAATCTGGGAAATATTAAGGTTATTAACCTTCTGCTAGTTTAAACAAATTGAACAAAAACATCTGCCTTACCTTAACCGCCCATGGACTTTCAACCTACATTTTTTTTTTTAAAGAGGCAGGGCAGATGGTGTGGGTGACAGTCTCACACCTAATGTCAGGATGTGAGGTACCCACAACTTGTCTGTAGTTTCACAGCACTAGAGTGTGTCTGGGACTCTACATTTATCTCAGTAATGGGATCCTGTACTACTAATCAAAGATAATAAAAGAGGAGGATGAAATCGAGATAAATTGGGAGATCCACAGCAAGTGATTCAAAGGGTTGTTACTCAGAACTGGATAAATAAGCAAGAGAAGAACAAGGTGGGACAATTCCCAAAATCAGACAAGATGGGTCCACCAAGACTATTGGAAGGTATTGGGTACCTGGGGAGTTGTCTCTGCACACAGGAGAGAAACAGAAGAGGCACTGTCAAGTGGCTGAACAAGCAACACCCATCCACCTTGGCAAATTCTTCTGGTGCAATGGTCAGTTGTTCGTGCTTGTGAAGGGTGAGCAGGAGACAGACCCCTTGCTAGGTTGTGCAAGGCATTTGCCCGCTTTGTCCATGTCTTTCAATAGTTTTGAAATTGGGCAAAAGCCAAACTACTGGTCTCGGTTATCGCTAAGTGTCAAGTACACATAGAATCTTCAAAATATTTGGGATGTAAGTTGCCCAAACAAACTGTAGAAAAAATAAAATTTAATTTGTGTTTCTTTAACATATGGCACTGTTTTCCCCTTTGTATACAATTAGATCACAGATTGAATGGAGAACCAGTTACCTTTCGATACCTAGTGATTCCTATTTACTATTCTCGCAGTGATTTGCAGGATGGAAATCTTGGCAGAGCGTCACGGTCCCTCCAAGCCCAGCTTGCTTTTTGGTCTTCTCTTCTCTTTTCTGTAGTGGGCCACATGGCACTAGTGAAGATGGTGTGCTAACCCAATGATGATATTGTTTTGCAAACCCTCCCCTGCTCATCCTTCATTCCTTCTTCAGACATACCACACATCTGATTTGGTCACTGCGGTGCCGTCAGGTAGCTCTTTCCACTCTAAAGCTACCTGTGACTGCGGGTGGATTAGGTCTTCTGGACTTAGAATGCTATTATTCAGCTGCACAGGTCCAATGGGTGGCTTGCTGGCTTTCTGCCCACCTCCCTGCATGAGATGGGGTTTATCAGTAAAGACCTTTAAGGAAGTCTTACTGCACTGCTCATTGTTTCCTACTGACCATTCTACGGATCACCATCCTGGTTTATCATGCACAGCTTTCTCTTGCCTTGCTAGAACCTGTAAACTAACTGACACGAAGAAACCCTGTGCTCCTGCCCTACCTATGCTAAGCATTTCCACTCGCACAGGACGGCTGTGCTCAGAGCAACTCCATCACTGGCATGCTGCAGGTATCTTAAAATTGAGGGATGTGTTTCTGGACGGCGAGCTACTAAATTTCCAAACCCTTGTGGCAGACTACCATCTTCACCAAGGTCAACTCCTTACTTACAACCACATTAAATAATCATTAAATGCCCTATTTCACGTCTGCCACCTAGCACTAACCCTACAAGAGGTGTGCCAGAAGCTCTACACCATAGGAACTGGTTGCAAACTGATAGGATGGGTGTATAGACATTTCCTGCAGCAAGGAAACCACTCCAGGTCTCCTCGTCATACTACTTGGGTGATAGATTTGGCCAAACCTCTGCAAGATACAGAATGGACTAAAATACTCGACTTTTCCCACAATGTATCCCATGGCTGTCACTTTAAGTACATTCATAGTGCGTCCTTGGGAATGCATTCCGCCCGTTGCTTGCCATTGGCCTTGTGCTTTGTAACTCGCATTTTGTTGCTTTCATTTTGCTGGCTTTATTTGTTTTAGGCTATGCAGCTTGAGTTCGTTGCTTCCTTCCCCTGCCCAAACCTTATATACAGTATCCTTCTGAGCTCCCTTTCTGTAAAATGGCCTGTAAATCTTGTTCTTATCTCATCACATTTGCTGTGTATTCAAAGAACAAAGTCAAATGTCAGGCTCTGTCTTCGGTGTAAACTTAGTGTTTAATTTTCTTTCTCTGACTTCAAAGTGAGAGGATTTATGCAACAATCTTGCTGGATACCGGGGTTAGGAAAGATTTTTTTCTATCATGTGACAACATTTAAATAAACTTCAGAATATATCAGAATTAGGAGTACAAATGAAGCACATTTTTGTTAATTCTGAACTGTGCTGAAAACAAATACCTTTATATGATTAAAACAAATCATTGCATTAGGTGATGCAATTTCCACCCATCGTCTGTGCACAGTATAGTTTGATTTGAAAAACAGTATGTCTGTGTAAATGTAATGGTCATTTCAATCAAAAATGTGTTGTCTGTAATAACAGTGTGTTACCATACCATGCATACTCCACTTCATGCTGCTCTGCACCACTCCACACCACTGCACCCTACTCTGTGTAACTCCACTTTACACCAATCCATGCCACTGATCTGCACTCTTCTCCATTCTGAACCATTCCATATTTTGCCACTGAACTCTATGCTACTTCACATTATGGCCTCTCTACTCTACACCACTCTACTCTATGCCAATGCACTTTAAGCCTCCCTACACCACTGCGCTTTGCTCCTCTGCACGCTATAATACTCCACTCTAGGCAACACCAATCTAGTCGGCACTATGCCACTGCACCTCTCTACTTTATGCAACTGCACTCTACTCAAACAATCTATTGTACGCCACTGCACTCTACGCCACTCTGACCACTGCACTCTAGACCACTGCATGCTGACACTCTACTCTGCAACACTGCAGTAGCCGCCACTATACTCTACACCACTGTACTCTTTACTACTACATTCTGCACCAATACACTCTGTTCCACTGCAATCTTCTATGCCACTCTACTCTGCCCCATGCCACTCTATGCCAGTGCACTCTAAACAACGGCACTGTATGTCACTGCCCTTTCCTCTGCACCACTGTACTTTATGACACTGCTCTGTGCCACTCTACATCACTGCACTGACACTACTCTGCAACATTGCAATCTCTGCCACTGTACTGTACACCAATCTACTCTGTACTACTGTAATCTACTCCAGTGCACTCTATGCCACTGCATTCTGCATCACTCCACACAACTGCACTCTACAGCACTATACTCTACACTGCACTCTGCCACGTGTCTATTCTGTACTCTATGCCACTGCACAACTCTACACTTCTGTACTCTCTGCCACCTTATTGTATGCAAATCTACTCCACTTTATGCCACTCTACTCCGTCCCACGCCACTCCATGCCACTGCACTCTAAACCACTGCACTGTATCCCACTGTACCCGACGCCACTGCTGCTATGCCACTCTACTCCACACAACTATGCCACTAACTTTTAGCCATGCTGAACAGCAGCCACTCTGGTGTATAACATGGATAAAATACACTGGCAAAGCCAATAACTCTTACGTAGACGAGACCTATTGGCTTTGCCAATGTTTGTTAGTACTATGAGGGACCAAGGTCTCTGAAAGAACTGTGAATGTGTAAGTCCTTATTTTAAACATGCATTCGACGCCTCGTCAGGGGTAGTAAGCGCTATAAAAATACAATTACATCATAATAAATACAATTACATCATAATAAAAATGCGTAAATACATTTTGGTTAAATAAAAAATAGTGCTTCTCGAATACAGATTTGAATAATATACAGTTTAGACCTTTTACTAACATTTTTTATAACACTCCATTAAAACCACACATTCCACAGCTCACCTTGGAACACCATTACAGTACTTCTCTAAAAGAAAATAGCTTTACCAGCAGAAAGCCTCAAGTGATTCCTTTTATTAAAGTCAATGCTGGTTTGCCCACATTTGCATTTCTTTAGCGAAGGAGACACCCTGGCAATAAGGCCTTTTCTTATCTGTCTGCCCCTCCTTCCCTCAGAGCACAGTAGACTCCCTGCCTTTAAATCCAGCTGGCAAAATTGATCTGCCTATAAGTTCGCCCTGCCTCCGTTGTCCTTTTGGTGAAAGGCTAAAATTACGGACAACTGCTGTCCGTTAAGCCTTTCATCACAGACAAGGACAGCAGGACGAAATTATGGGCAGTCCGTGAAATTTACAGACGGGTGGTCTCCCTACTCGGCTCCCAAGCAAAGAACTGGGTTGAGGCCTGAAGTGCGCATGTTGGATCTGACAGAGTCCGTGGCTGTCACCTGTCCAAACCTACATGTGCACAGGAAGTCAGCTGATGCGGTCAGTATTCACTGCTAATCTCTGTGATTGGCCAATATCCAACCCTTCCTTTACAAAGCCCTGGAGGCTGGGTCTACAGAGCACCCAGGGAGACCAGTAGTCCTTGCACATGGAAAAGACTTAATTTATGCCACTGGGGCCTGGTGCGGCAACACTCTTACGACCAGAGACAAAACCGCCCCTGCTGAAATTTGAAGGAAAACATACTGTAGCTCGAAGCAAATATAGATCTTTCATTCGGATTATTAAATGACTTGTTGAGTAATCTCTCTGTTACATTACTGATCTGGATAAATGACCGTGTACAAAAAGGAATGGTCATGGCGATGAAATAAAGAATGCTTGTTATCCCTTCTCTTTAACTTTAATTCCAATATATTTGCTGCGAACCTGTCTCTCCTGACCGCTCTGCAACAAGAAGACGGAGAATTTATTATGTTATGGAAGTTTTTTTCCCCCCAATTTGAGACATATTAAAGGCCTCAATATACATAGAAAGTGCTATTAAAAAGCACCAAAGTACTGCTTATAAAAAGCAAGGTAAAAAAAGAACACATTTAAGGGTAGTCAAATGTATATCTTCATATATTAATTTATCCTAAAAGGGTATCATAAAAATCTGAGAAGGAAAGTACTGAAACGTATATAGCACTACCATCCCCCAGCACCAAAACCAAAATCAGACTGGGTATTCTCAGATACAGGTAAGTACTCCAAAAAGTCATGAGTGGCTGAAGGTGTCCCATTTGGCCTGTGGCCTCTTGCCACATAGTACTGTGCCGAACAAACAGTTATTTTGTGCTTGTGTTTTTTTTTTTATAAATAGGCCATCAGATGTATGACTCAAGTCAAACCAGGTCAGATCTCCAACATATAAAGGCTGTCATAGACATGTTGTGGTAAGAAGGAAATTAATTAGCCAAATACACTGCATTAGAGCCGAGGACATTTTAAGTGGGACAAAAAAAAAATAAAGATTGGCAATCTGCAAGTAAATTGGACGTGTTGGCATGTAACATGATAGAAAACTTCATCTGCCTTCAGGCACATTCTCTAACATCTTAGCCTTCAGAGACCGGCACTATCTCCAGAGACCTTGCCTAGCCATCACTCCGCCTCCATTCAGCATTGAGTATTTAAACAAAACCTGGTCTAGTCTCAAGTACCGTTGGTGTGCCTTATGACACTCCAAGCATGCCCTCAGAATCCAAGAGCCTGGTCTCGGAACTCAAACTGTCAACACCTCCAGCTGGTGCTTATACATTGCCGGGCAATCCTTAAAGACCCGTGGCTTGCCCATGTACACCTTTGTGATCCAAAGGTAGTCCTTACACTCACTCAAATGTTTTTAAAAGACTCATTTTTTCCCAAGCCACCCCGCCAAGCCATTAAAAGACCCTCACTGGCCTTCAGAGCTAAAACCTTAGAAAAATGCAGGTGACCTTCAGAAAGCCTCGCCTAGTCTTTAGACATCCCAAGCTGATCCTCAAACAACACTTAAGCTGGCCCTCCTGCACCCTCAGAGATCTGGTCCTCAAGAGGCCAGAAATGTCTTGGTCTTCTGTGACTAAGAAAGAAGGATGCTGTCACCACCTCTAGCTACTCCACTGGTTAGTGGGAACTGTGGAAGTGAAGTCTTTCACTATGAACGTAGAAAACCAAAGCAGAATCGGATACAAAGGTGTGTAAATTTAACAACTGCAAGAAATTGGGTTATTAGTTGAAGAGTTAAGGACCCACCTCAAGCAATAATCACATCCTTGTCAGGGTGAGGAACTAAAATCACTATATAAATCTGAGCTCAACCTCCTGGTAGCTATGGCATAGAGAAGTTAGGCTTAAGTTAAAGGCAATGTGTAAAGTATTTATGCAGTACAAACGCACTAATAAAGTCAAAATACTAGCAAAAATCCCAAATGAATTACAAAGAGTAAAATTCAATAAAAATGACATCAAAATGTCAAAATCCAATAAGGCAAACCGAAGATATTAATTTAGAAGGCAGTGGTTGAGTTAGAACAAGGCACAATTACTGTGATGGGGCATGGGTCGGATACACTAACCAGGTTCATTTTGATCAAAGATTTTACCTTCTGACTCAAGAGAGGCACTTGGAGAATCACAGGGTGACAGGCAGAGGCCAATCGGAGAGTCCAGACCAGGTCCAGTTGCAAATGGTCAGCTGGGCAACTGGAGGAGAAGGCCAGCTTGTCATGTCCCTGTAGCTTTAACAACAGGTCAGTCCTATGACCCCCGGAACCACATCTTTGTCTTGGGTACAAGAGGAAGAACAGGTCCAGTTGTAAGGGCTCTTCTCAAGTCTTACACAGCAGGTCAATTCCTCTTCCGTTCTTCCACAGATCAAAAAGTGTTCTGAGGTGGGTGCCTGGGCCTGGAGATGCCTCATTTATGCCTGGCATGAGCCATTGGGTGGAAATGACTTCTAGGGGCTCTGTTACTAATGGGGTAAAAGTTCCTAAGCTTAACCATACATATTTTAGGAATTTTTAAGGTGGATGAATTCTTCGGGCACACTAGGCCTAGACTCTGAGGGCTCGGTATGTGTGTGAGGAGTGTACTATGGTACTCCTAGTGGCCTCCCACACCTAACACTAAAATTTTGAGGCAGGCCCTGTACCCAAAACAACCTCAGAGTCAGAAGTCTGCTAGAAAAAGGTTGCGTTTTCAGCAAACAGGCAGGGTAATCACAAAAGTTGCTTTTATATTCCATCTTCCTCGTTTGAAGTGCACATCAAGTGTTAAATGAAGACCCAGCTGACTTGTCAAATAGATTGTGAAATTGTAATGTCAAAAAGAGGCTCACTGTGATTGTGGCCTGCCTGGCTGGAGGTAGTGGGGACAAAAAAGGGCCATGACCAAGTGTCAAATAGCATTTGCTTGTAACTGGAGAGGCCTCTTTGAAGTGTATCCTAACTGTCATATGAAAACCCCAGCTCACATGTTAAGCAGGATGTGACATTCAAGCAAGATTTAACACTTGAATGTCAAACAGGATCTTCACAGCCTCACCCTGCTCATTCAGGTCAGCCTATTGTTTGTTCCTGGGACCAAGTTCACACCTCATTCACACCTATTCAAATTCTAATTACTGTCTGGCGGAAGTGGGAGAGAAATATGCGGATTTCGCTTCAGGGGAACATAGCTTTAAAAAAAGTTCCATTTCTAAAATACTAATTACGAATCTGACAGTACCAGTGAATTGGGCTTGTAATTTACATTTCAATACTTCCACAAATTAAATTTGTAACCATTTACAAGCCACAGATAACACTGATTAAACGTAATATTGTATTCCAATGTTTTCCTATGGAACAGCCAACCCTGCAATAGTGAAACTAGCTTTCAGGGTCTCCTCACTACAGCCATGTTTAACTTTAAATTGCTACATGTCATTCTTTTAAATACCATGCAGCCTGCCTTATGGAAAATAAAGCCTTCTTAGGCGTGACTTACTAATATATAAAAAGGTTTAGGCCTGTCAAAAAGAGCACAGCCAGACTGCAATGGTAGGCCTGGAGACATGCTTTACAGTGCACCTGCAGTAGATGGCACGAGTGCTGCAGTCCACTGATAGCATTTACTACAGCCCTTGGGTACGCATGATACTATATACTAGGGACTTGTATAAATTAAATAAACCAATCTAGTGTATACCAATGTTAGCAAGTTAAAAGCACTTTACTACTAGTTAGTAGGGGGTAAAGTGCACAGAGTTCTTCTACAGCCAGCAAAAATAGGGTTCAGCAAAAAAATCCAGGGTAACTCTGCAGAAAGGGCAAAGTTCCAACAATAATGACAAAAAGAAAGACAAAATTCTCCTTACAGCGAGAATGATTTTCTGCTTGAAAGAGAAAGCAACTTTGACACCCAAGCAATAAGAAGAAAATAATTCTAAGCGGCCACTTGTGCAAAGGGTGGACGCAGGAGATACGAGACGCATGCAAAGATCCCCCCACCCATTGCACTCATCTGAGAAACTGAGCTCTAGAAATTTTTCCAATCTGCTACGAAGTAGAAATGTGCCCAAAGAATGAATAATTTGTTTTACACGAGGTATAAGAGCATATAAATAGTACATAACATCATTATTACATGCCTTGCACTTTTCCTAAAGCTAATTACAGAAATAGTCTAATCAGATTAAATGCAGTTTCGGTTTCCCAAAAATATTTGTATCTATGCCAAGGCTAAGGCATGTAATGAATTCACATGTGCAACAATTTTTAAATGAAACAAATTATTGGCTCCAGTCGCAGTACTGAAATTTTAGAGGGTGTGCTGTTGCCATTCAGATGCCTGTTCAGGCCACACTTCAACCAGGACACAGAAAACCTAAACTAAATAGTTTTCAATGGATGCACAACATTCAATTACAGTAACAGAAACATGGGTGTGGTCAAATTTTAGCAGAAATAAACTTACTATTTAGTGCCATTATGTTTTCGGTTCCAGGATGATGGAAATTAATTCCCATGCGCCCTACAAAACAAATGAGATTATTTAGGCAAACTATTTACAGAGTATGGATTCAAATTCAGAATGAGTGAAAGAGCACGTTGCTTAACAGTTGTAGTAGTTTCTTAATCCGATTGAGTAATTTGCAACGCACAAAAGTTTAATTCATAATTGCCATTATGATTTCTGATGCGCACATTGTGATCCCTTGCGAGTCAAAAGAGGTTGGAAGCCTAGGGGCAATTCCTCCCCTACACCTCACAAGGGTGCCACAAAGCTTTCTGACTGATTATGTGGGCACACATCACTGAACAGTCATCAGCTGCAGAGGAAAGGCAGTAACCACTAGTAAAGCGTAAATCATCATAATTTGACAGCTTAGTCTGTGCTTCGGCAGGCTTGGGACACCAGAAGGACAAGATAGTGCTTCCACAGACCACAACGTGACAATGCTTAATTTGTAAAAGAATAAATGTCGGCCCCAATGTTTTGCTCAGAAGCAGGCATCTGGCACTATCGAATATCAAGGGTGCCAATACCATGGCTGCGTAGTCTTAATTCCATTTCATCACTGGCGTTTGGCTCGAGGGGGGAACCAGAGCACTAAACCACTGCCTCATTGTTCAGCATGTTAAAGCTTTTACACCAAGCCAGACAACCTCACAGATCATTTGTTTGCATGTAAAAGACGAATATTGCCTTGCCAGCAGAGAGGGGCTCCACTGACTATGTGTGTCAGGCGGTGTTCTGTTGCACAGCAGTGTAGGTTGGAGCGCAGCACAAGAAGACACGCACACACAATTGTTTGTTTTCACCATTAGGTGCAGGTCCCCAGGCTTCTTTATTAACTAGCCACACCTCGTCACGGCCATTAACACCATGTCCAGACGAGGCAGGGAACACCAAATGAGCGTGGCCATTGCAAACATAACATTTCTTCTTCTCCCTGGAGAAAAGAAAAAACAAAACTAAGACTTCGAGACAAACAAAGATCTGGCCTATGGCCTACACATTCTATATTCTGATTGGAGGCCAAAGTGATTCTTAGGACTTTAGAGTTCTCATGAATCGCTCTGATTTGCCATTGGCCAGCGAGGAGTGATCTTCCTGTGATTGATGACTTTAGACACTAGATCCTCAGCGAATTCTTGACTGGAGAATAGAGTACCATTGTCTGTTCTAAGTGCATTCAGTAACCCGTGAGTGGCCATTATTTTCTCCAGACAGGGAATGTTCTGAGCTGCCGTAGTTGAGTCTATGATTTCCACATCGGGTACTTTGAGAAATCATCAATCACTACAAGCATATGGCAACCGTCAGGCAGGCTCCCAAAGTCTGCACTGGCTCTGAAACATGGTCTTGAGGGGTTTGTTTCCGTGATGAAAGGTGTGGGTGGTTCAGCTGGACCAGCGCTTGATACATTGAGCAGTGTCTCACAATCATCCAAACCTGGAAACCACACCTTGCTTCTGAGCCTGGACTTTGTTTCACCACACCTTGGTGTGTGGAGTTTGCCAGTTCCACTACTCTTCTCTGTGGTGATGTCAGAATCACTAATCTATGACCTCTTAGGAGGCATCCCTCGGGGGACAGGGACAGTTCATGCCTGATTCTGTGCGAACTACATTGTGTTGGAGTAGATGTCAGTTTCCAGAAGAATTATCAGATGTAGCCAGCTGATGGCACTCATCAGATTTGGTTGCTGCTCTGATGTCTTCCAAGGAAATGGGAAGGGGCCTTGATCGCTCCCACACCAGATGCACATACTCCTCCATTTCTTCAGCATCAAAGGCCTCACTCAACATTGCTGGCCTTGCATGCCGTGATAGGTAGTCTGCTACATTCTGGGTTCCTAGTCACTACACCACTGAGAAGTGATAGTCCTGCAGCTGTAAGATCCAATACTCAATCCTGGGAGGTGGCTTAGACGAGGACCCATTGAAGAGGGGTATTAGCGACTTGTGTTCCGTGTGAACATTGAATGGCTGGCTGGAATGAATAAGTGAAAATGGCAACAGCTCCAGTGGACATCAATGGCTTCTTTCTCGGTGTGAGAATACAGTTGTTCTGTGTCTGTTAGTGCCCGGCTGGCATACGCCAATGGAGCCCACTCGCCATCATCCTGTTTCTGAGATAAGACAGTTTCCAGGCCGGTGGGACTGGCGTCTACTGACAGTTCTGACTCTTTGTTGAGATCAAAGTCAGCTCTCTCAGAGGGGCGGTTAGGGTAGTGAGATCTCAAAAGAATTGGCCGCAGTAGGTAACCATTCCCAGGAAACTGGGGATGCCCGATATGTTGGTGGGTGCTGGGGCTGACTGAATGTTCCGAACCTTTGCTGGATCTGGCATGATTCCTTCTCCTGAGAATCTATAGCCGAAGAAAGCAACTTCCTTTTGCAGGAACGCACATTTCTCTCTATGTCGAGTAAGTCCACTCTCTTGTAATCGTTTGAATGTTGCTTTTAAACGGTGAAGATGTGATTCTATGGTTGAAGCATGCTCCCGGCTGTCATCGCTGATGATGACCCCTTTTAGTCCTGTCAGCACCCCCCTAGGATAGTATCCTGGAATACTTCTACCGCACTTCGTACCCCAAAGTTGCAGCGCTTGTACCTCCTTAAGCTGTCATGGGTAGAAAGTGTCCTTGATTCTGGGGCTAAGAGTAGTTGATGATATCCAGCTCGCGAATCTATTTTGGAGAACCATCTCAATCCGCTACCTCAGCAACAAGGTCATCAGCCATAGGTATTGGGTGTCAATAATGTTTTATGGCTAGGTTGGGCAGATGCGTGTCCATGCATATCCTGACTTCACCCTGTTGTATGGGCTTGTGAGTGACAACGGTCAGGGACACCCAGGGCATTGGGCCTTCCACCCGCTCAATAATGTCTGCTTGTTCCAGCTTTCCCAACGATTTTTCTACCTTTGGTCGAAGGTGGAATGCACGCAACGATGCTTCAATGCGACTGGCTTAATCGACTCATCAATGTGTAGGTGTACGAGATGGTCCTTCAGTCAGCCAATGCCTTTAAACAGTTGTGAAAATTCAGCCAGCAGATAGTCTACGCTCCCTGTGTGTACACTGAAAGCAAAGGAAATGAGGTTGAGTCGCTCTGCAGTCTTGCATCTCAGCAGGATCCCGGACCCCATCAAGGTCATGTACAGTTTGGTATGGGTGCATTACTGAGAATGCCACTGAGAATCTCTTGGGGACAGTGGCTTAAGCAAGATTCCTAGGCACTCCGCAGAAAATTGTACCTTGAATGAAATAGACGACTTAATTGTGGAAGTGAAGGGCTTATTGGCAACAAATAATTCCGATTTTCCCCCATCCTAAGGGATTGAGAGTCTATCACCTTAAGGTATTCATTGATATTTTAAAAAATATCCTTCTAGCCATGGCAACGTAGCTGGCTTAAGGTAGATTGTCAGTCCCTCTCCTTGTGAAGAGTCTCAAGTAGAATGCACATCGATAGCGAACCAATTGCATTTTTCGGGCCAAACTCAGGTGGAAAGCACTTCCGTAATCAACACTGAATGCGGCAATCGCTTTGCTTCTCTAGCCACTGAAGTAGCGGATCCACTAGATAAGCAAGACCCACCTGATTTGACAAAGCCTGTAGAATTAACAGATGTTAGTCAGGCTAAATTAGGGGAAGCTCTTGCACAGTTCCAGCGACTAAGGGGAGATATAAAAGGTTTGTGTGAGTGCATGATCAGGCTAGCTAATGAACTAGGAGAGAAGGTGGCCAAACTATCATTATTGGTAGAAAACATTTGCACCAAAATAAATGTTGATAGATGTTGATAAACTAGTGACCCAGCACAGCAGGAAAGTTTTGCCCACAAGTTCAGGTCGCGAAATGGGTTCAGATTTAGCTCTGGGCAAGAAAGGCTTTCCCGGTAAAGCACCTGCAATACCCTCTAGCTTTGAAAGTGGGGAGTTCATTCAGGAAAGATACACTCTTAAGCAGAATACGATATATAGAACCCAATTTAATTGGACAACCATCCGACAGAGAGGTCAGAACCCCCTTGGCAATCATGGCTCAACTAATGATACGGAGGCTACTTGACTGTCTAGCGACATTTACTTGATAAATGTCCCTAGACTTCCGTGTGGAGGCAGAGAAACCCAAGACTCCTGTGCGAACAAAGCAATTCACTGGCTTTGCCATACCAGGGGATGTACATCTATAATTAGGGACAATATTTCCATGCCACCCGATGTAGCCCAATAGGATTTCATTCTGATTACATAGGCTGAAACTTAAGAGCTGCACACTGGTGGATGAGCTGATAGCCATTGAGTTAAGATTTATGCCCAACTCAAGCTCACATATTAGACTTAAAACACTTCGCCTAACTCTATAGGAGACCACCCGACTAAAACTGTTTGTAATTCTTTCACTCATTTACACTATCCCAACAATAAAGGTGAGCATGCCAACCTAGTAGAGCTTGGCAGCAGAAAAGCGTAAAGTCGCAAGGTGACTTGGATGGTATGTCTGGAGCACTTATGGTACAAGACCCGGTGGCCAGCACTATGAGAGATGACATAAGAGATGCTGCCTTGAAAGGTAAAGATGAACTCTACTCTGGAAGTCAAGAGTTCTATTAGTTAAGGGTTGAGGACTGAGTGGGCCATCTGGTGAAAACTTCTTTAGAGTAAAATCATGGAATGTGGGAGGCATGCAAACCAAGTTAGCAGATCCAGAGTGAGGAGAGTTCATCAATCACCACCAGCTTATACTTTTGCAGGAGATGTGGGCAGTGGCTATGAATATTTATTTTAGATCTGTCCCCCTAAATGTATGCCCTGTCTCAGTACCCCACCTCGCTGACATCTTGCAGAACTTAAAAGGTGGAACTTTAAAACTTCTTGCTAGTGGTTTCAACACAAGACTTGGAAGAGGGCTTAGGAAGTTACAACACTTGATGTATGCCCATTACTCTTTGAAGAGCCCTAGAGTGGCTGGGATGAAGACATGCTGGTGTCGAAACACGTTGCCATTAAGAAATGCTTGCTGAGTTCAGCTATTAAGAAATGCCTGTTGAGTTTATTTTGTAATAAAGCTTTTTTGCTTTAAGAAGCCGACACGTTGGGTGCGACAATTTTTCTGCTTTTAAAGTATCAGCAGAAATATTTAATTTATATTTATTATATATATATATATATATTTTTTACGTGCAAAATACTTACATTTTCATTGTAAAGGCATACGTGGTAAAGGCATATGCATGGTAAAAGTTTGTGTGGAAAAGGGATATGTGTTTAATGGATGCGTTGTAAAGGCACGTGTAGTAATGGCATGCGTGGTTCCATCAAATAACCGAGCACCAAGCACGACATGCATTGCTCAATACTGGTCATGTTCAAAGCAGCAGGGCCGGACAGGGTCAAGTCAAAACCCATGCACCTGTCTTTACCACTGTTTTTGAGCTTTGATAGTTGCATACTATACATGACAAATATCGGTGTCTTCTTAGTGTGTGTCCCCTGTTCACCATACCCCAGTCCCAATAAACTCAAAAATAACATTGGGGGGAAAAAAAAAAAACCTGCCCATCTGTTATGTTATTATTGTATTTTTTTTTTTTTTTTTTTCACTTTTTTTCCATACGGTCTGGATACTCTTGCGGGTAACTTGCCTCGCTATATAAATATGTTTTTTGATTTGATATGAATTAGCACTGCACATTTATAGTGTGGCTGTGGATCGTACTGATGCTTAATCAGCAGACAACTCAATGATGCGCTACAATTAGGCTTCACGTCAGACTGAGAAGCACCAACGAATAGCGTAGACCTTTACCTGACCCTTCTTTTTAGGTCAAGCTTAGCAGCACGGAGGCGCTGCTCTTCGACATGTTGTAATCTACTCTGTGGGCTTTAACCAAGCCCATCTCAATCCCATCACTTTCATTCATTCATTCATTCATTCCTGGGCCTGACTTTCAAAATTCCCTCGATTTCTTAGGTAAATGCTTTAAGTTTGTCCCCCTTTGAGGCTGCTTTATTACATCTTGCAGACTGACCCTGTTACAAGGATTATTGCACGATGAGCCAGATACCATAGTGTGGTGCACTATTTTTTTTTGTGCCTCACTGCTTTGTACTGTGTGGCTGAATGTGGTTTCTTCCTCTTCCTTATTTTGGGAATGCCGCTGTTTATTTGTGGTGTCCGCGCACAAAGGCTGCAAGCTGGAGGGGGTTCTTTTTTATTTATTTTAATTTTTTTAAAAGGTTCATTTGGCACAAACTCGATTGGAGGAGCGCCGCAGTTTTATATAGCCCAAACTCAATCGGAGTGACTACCTGAAGTTTCATATAGTGGGACCTCGATCAAAGGAACGCTTTACAGGATGACCACTTTACAAGTTTACCAGTTGAAAAATATACAATCTGAAACATTTAAAAACACAAATAAACGCAGAAATCCTGAAAGCAGGCGAGCCAATACTACAATATTCACTGCACTTGGTAAACACACCCCATAACGCTTCGCTGGGCATTTTCTTTGCCCAGCCTGTGGTGGTCCTATGACAACCATCAAACCATTCAGCACGATGCACTTCTTCTGTCTAGGTTATCTCGGGAGTCCCCACCCTGACTTGGGAGGGGGGCCCAAAATAGTAACCACTCCCATCATTCAGCATATTTTTAAGCTCTCTCATGGCTGAAACCTTTATTTTACAGCTGGGAGTAGTTTGTGTCTTAAGGGCCTTGTTTGCAATAGTATTGCAGTAGGCCTGAAATTGTTTAAGGCACTATGCCCTCTAGGGGCTACATATATGGGTACACTGCATTACTTTCTGCCATTCTGGTTTCATGTTGTTATGCCCTCTAGGGGCTGAACATATAGATACATGACCATTTTTCTTACAAATGCTATTTTTATTATGGTATCTTCCAGGGGATGTTCTGAGCTTTACAATCAAGATGCTACAATATTCGCTTCACTTGGGAAATCGTCCCATAATGCTTTGCAGGGCATTCCTTTTACAAAACATTTTTGCCCATAACTCATGTTATGGTGGTCCTAGGACAATGGGACCACCATCAAAATATTCAGCACAGTGGGCTCTTTCTGTCTAGGTCATCTCTTGGTCCCCGCACTAGGTTGGGGAGGGGGAGACCCAAAAATAACAACGACAATAAATGTTTTTATAAATAATGGCAATATTTTCATTTTGTGCTGCAGAGAGAGGAATATGGTAAATTGAAGTGCTTTAGATATATGCAGCTGAATTAATTACAAGAGCAACCCAAATCTTATAGTGAACCTGGGTTTAATATCTGGAAAAGCACACATTCAAATGAAACTCATTAAAGAGAGTGACCAATGAGGCAAGAATTCCTGCAACTGAATTAATCAACAAATCAACTCTCAGAGAGACAGATGAGAGTTCGTCAGTGTTTTTGAAAAACAATTAGTTTGACTCTTGTGGTGATTTGCAATAAATGTCTGTGGTGCATTTCAGTACTGGGTGCATGGTATATCATTATGATAACCATGACAGCATTACAACTGTCCAGGTGAAAGAGCTGATTAGTTGATTGAGTTGCAGGGATTCCTGCCTCATTGGTCATTCTCTTTAATGAGCTTCATATGAATGTGTGTTTTTTTTCCCAGTTATATGCGGGGCAACTGGAATTATGTGGCAGAGAGGACCAAATTATGAGGCAGAGTTGACCAATTTATGCGTCAAGAAAAGTCCAGTTATGCATTTACAACGCCAATAGATCCAACTCAAGCAAATGCAAAACTTATTGCATTTCAAATGCTTGTTTGACCCCAGGGTCAGGATTTTCCTCTAAGGCGTTTGTGGTGTGTAGCTGTGCGTCCTATATCCAACAAAGACCTCTTGCATGGAGCTGGCTGATGACCATCGCCAGGCAGGAGCTCAATGTCAGACGTGTACAAACCTCCTCAGAAACTGGCCACAGATTGTGACCGGCCCCTATGGATTATGGGCTGCCAGTGAGCTTCCTCTCCACTCGTGTCGTACAGTTGTCATGTCCTCTCAATGAAATATATTTATAAATTCTATTTTTCACTTAGAACTAAACAAAAAAAATAGTAAATCAGTTAACATCTTAGAAATAAGTAAGGCACAAGGAAATATTAACCAATGTTATTTGCCATTTCTCGTGAAGGTTCAGAGTAATTTCAGGCATGTACTTTTTACTATAAAACGTATATCAACCCCTAGGGTGCCCGGTACTAGCTGGTCTCGTTCTCGCACATGGTTCCCGTGTGCCGGGGATGAGACCAACTTGTCCTGCACCCGGCCCACAGGGGGAGCACTAGCGCTCCCCCGTGGGCCTCCCTCCCACACCCCCCAGTCAGGGATGGAAGGGGAATCGCTTCCCCTTCCACTCCTAACCTCCACCCCCCCGATTCTCCCCCAGAGATGTTTGATGTCGTCAGCACGCAATCGCTTGATGACCTCATCAGAGGTCACCTCCCATTGTGCTGGAAGCATGCTTCCAGTTCGATGTGGAAGAGAAATGCTCAGCAGTTCTCTTCCGCTCGGGCGGAGGGGGCAGGCAGAGGCATGAAAGGAAATAATTTTTCTTTCCTTTCATGTCTCTGCAAGCATTTCTGCTGCCCGATCGCATGCCAACTAGCCACCAGGGAATTGTTTTTTGGTATACTTACGTATAAGGGGAGGCCCCTTAGCCAAATGACGCTCCCCAGGGGCACAAAATATTTTTAGGACTTTTCTGCACCCCCTGGGAGCAGATCAACCTATTTTAATTAGGCCGATCTGCCCCCGGGGGGTAGAAAACCCTGGACACTAGGAATATATATATATATATATATATATATATATATAGATGTTTTTATATATGGGGACCGACCCCTTAGGCAAGCGTGGCTCGCCTGGGGGTCAAATTGTATTTAGGCCATTTCTGTCCCCCTTGGGGGGAGATAGGCCTATTTTTATTAGGCCAATCTTCCCCCAAGGGGGGCAGAAACCACTAGACACCAGGGATTTTTTTATTTTTATACTTACGCATAAGGGGAATGGCCCCTTGGGCAAGGGCCGCTCCCCAGGGGGGCAAAATATTTTTAGCCCTTTGCTGCCCCCCCCCCCCCGGGGGCAGATCAGCCTATTATAATTAGGCCGATCTGCCTCCAGGCGGACCAGAAACCCCTAGACACCAGGGATGGATAGATAGATATATATTTTTTTACTTTATTTTTTTTTTATGTATGGGGGACAGATTGTATTTAGGCCATTTCTGCCCCCCCCCCCGTGGGGTGAGATCGGCCTATTTTTATTAGGCCAATCTGCCCCCCCTTGGGGGCAGAAACCACTAGACACCAGGGATTTTTAATTTTTTGCGTTCATTTCACACAAGGGGAGCGACCCCGTAGGCAGGGGGGGCAAATTTATTTTAGCCCATTTCTGCCCCCCCCCTTGGGGGCAGAAACCATTAGGCACCGCAGATTGTTTTTTTGTGCCAATTTCATGCAAGGGGAGCAAACCATTAGGCAAGGGTCCCTCCCCAAGCAGGGCAAATTTATTTTATGCAATTTCTGCTCTCTTTGGGGGCAGATCGACCTATTTCTATTAGGTGTGTAGTTTTAAAAAAATGCACAGGTTTGGTAGGTTTCCCTAGGTGCCGGCTGAGCTAGAGATCAAAATCTACAGCTAGGCACTTTGCAAAAAACACATCAGTTTTCAATGTAAAAATGTGATGTGTCCATGTTGCATTTCCTGTCGCGGACATTAGGCCTACCCATGCAAGTGAGGTACCATTTTTATTGGGAGACTTGGGGGAACACAGAATAGCCGAACAAGTGTTATTGCCCCTTGTCTTTCTCTACATTTTTACCTTCCAAATGTAAGACAGTGTGTAAAAAAGACGTCTATTTGAGAAATGCCCTGTAATTCACATGCTAGTATGGGCACCCCAGAATTCAGAGATGTGCAAACAACCACTGCTTCTCAGCACCTTATCTTGTGCCCATTTTGGAAATACAAAGGTTTCCTTGATACCTATTTTTCACACTTTATATTTCAGCAAATGAATTGCTGTATACCCGGTATAGAATGAAAACCCATTGAAAGGTGCAGCTTATTTATTGGCTCTGGGTACCCAGGGTTCTTGATAAACCTACAAGCCCTATATATGCCCGCAACCAGAAGAGTCCAGCAGGTGTAATGGTATATTGCTTTAAAACAATTTGACATCACAGTAAAAAGTTAGAGTAAAATGTGAAGAAACATTTGTGGTTTTTTCCATCTCAATTTAAATATTTATTTTATTTCAGCTGTTATTTTCTGTAGGAAAACCTTGAAGGATTTACACATATGACCCATTGGTGAATTCAGAATTTTGTCTACGTTTCAGAAATGTTTTGCTTTCCGGGATCCAGCATTGGTTTCACACCCATTTCTGTTACTAACTGGAAGGAGGCTAAAAGCACAAATAATAGTACAAATGGGGAATGTCCCAGTAAAATGCCAAAATTATGTTGAAAAATTGGGTTTTCTGATTCAAGTCTGCCTGTTCCTGAGAGCTGGGAAGCTGGTGATTTTAGCACCGCAAAACCCTTTGTTGATGCCATTTTCAGGGAAAAAAAACACAAGGCTTCTTCTGCAGCCCTTTTTTCCCATTTTTTTGAGAAAGAAAAAAAAAAACGGAATTTTTGCTGTATTTTGGCTAATTTCTTGATCTCCTTCAGGGGAACCCACAAACTCTGGGTACCTCTAAAATCCCTAGGATGTTGGAAAAAAGGATGTAAATTTGGCGTGGGTAGCTTATGTGGACAAAAAGTTATGAGGGCCTAAGTGCGAACTGACCCAAATAGCCAAAGAAAGGCCTGGCATCTGAGGGGGGGAAAGGCCTGGCAGAGAAGGGGTTAAATGCTAAGAGGAGATCCATGCTTCTAGCCTCTCTGCGGAATCACTGATTCCGGCACAGCAGGTCACGCCTCTCAACTATCGGCCTGGCAGATTTAATACAACGTATGATTATGTACGCCCTCTCCCATAGGTAAGCTGTATTGTACACAGGTGTGCCATATTTATTCAAAATAAACTTGTGCAAGACAAGAGAATTTCACGACCCAGGCAAAGTGGCAAGGACACTGGAAAGCCCGAAAACAGACAGCAGGTATGGAAACAGGTCCCCAACCCACTGAACCCCAACAAGACGCAATGCTGTCTCAATCCCTTAATGCAATTATAGGCCCCTTTCCTAAAGACAGAGGCAAGCTTAGATCCTAGCTGAAAGTGTAATCTGCTTGACCCATGAAGTCACAGCTTGTCTCACAGAATATCACAGTAGGAATCAGTCTGCTTTACATTATCGGATACACTAATTATGAGGTCCCCGTAGGCACAAAAGGTATTAGTAATGTATACATCGATAACAATGGTGACCAGACACCTGATCAGTGTTCTAGTGCACACTCTGAGTTATAGACGGTTTAGTTCCTTCTGAACAATTGCCCAGTCTACAAACAACCTGATTCAGAACGACTAAAATGTTAAAGATAAACACACCAACACGATTATGTCGCATTGCTGAAAACAATATATTAAGTTTCCTTCCCATACACGATACAAGCTGGTACACTCACCCAAGTGACATAAATCTTTCATGGAAAATTGCTACCTCTTTTTACCACTACTGGCAAGAGGACTACTTGCACAAAAAGGACTGGCCATACAGGACGTAAATGTGAATGTTTTTTCTTAAAATAATAAGGCGGAAGAATTCCTTTCATACTCAACCCAAAAAAAAACGACATTGCTTTCCTAAAAGAGACCCATCTTTCAAAAACCGAATCTGAGAAATTAGAACAAGAGTGGGTCAGAAAGGTGATCTCTTCCTCAGTCAGAAGACTATTTCCTTGTTAACTGAACTTCTTTCCCTAAGGTTCTTGACTGTGATGTACGCATAGGCGGAGTTCAGACCACTCACCAGTATACATTACTAGACCTACAACTTCCAATACCACAAAATACGAACCTGGCAGATGAGTGTATCTATGTTTAACTTAGTCAAGGAGAAATTGCAGGTTATACTTCAAGAGTATCTATAACTTAACACACCAGTGACTTGACCTCAACGGTTATGGGAAGCAGGAAATGCATATATATATGATACACACTAATGAGAGACTCCCTTATGGCTTGTAAAAAGGCTGCAGATAAGAGGCTCGCTTTGGAATCTAGCATATAAACCCTTCTGGAAGGATTACCTACTACATGCCGCAGAGGATAAACAGAGACTTCTGAAGAATAAACAATTTGAATTGGATACGATATTCTTCATGATAACGGAAAAAGCACTAAATCGGTTAAACCAAAAAACTAATAACATGGTGAAAAGGCGGGGAGATTAGTGAAGCAGAGAGAGGCACAACCACCATATCGGCAGTACAAGACCATGAGGGCAAACGTCTGTCGAATTCGCTAGATTACAAAATTTTGCTTATTTTATGCAGGATTATACATGTCTGAAGTACCGGCCAATACTTATCAGGAGGATAGCTTTATGAACAGTCTACGGATTCCAAAACTATTGACAGATTTACGTGACTATGTAAATTGTGAGCTATAAGACTCCGTAATTGCATTTAGGAAGGAGGTGCTATTAAGGAAAGGTCCACAGGAATGGCTCTTAGTTAGACTGTTTCCGTCTAGAATTTTACCAAGCAACCAACTCCTTGATTGTCCTCCAATTGGGAAAGGTGGACCGCAAAGCTAATCTGTGACCGGACTGCAACAAAACGTACATTTCAATAACACCCAAACCTGACAAAACACACTATTATGTACCAATTATAAGCCTATTTCTCACCTCAATTGCAAAACGAAAATTCTCATGAAAGTGCTGGCCATGAGGCGGGGTAAAGTAATTATTTAAATAATATATCAAAATCATGTGTCATTTGCAATTAAACCTCATACTGCAGAATCACGAGGATATTGTTGCACTTAATATGGAGCTCTTGGAAAGATACAGAAGAAAATATAGCAGTCTTCCTTGACAATGAGAAAGTGTTTGATTGAGTAGGGTTGGGCTATCTACAATCGGTTAAGGATGCATCTTTGTTACAATAGTCCAGCGCTTCTACCAAAAGCCTCCTGCCCAGGTATTACTTTAATGGGTTTCTATTTTGGGATATTGAAATTGGTAGAAGTACCAGAGAAGAGTGCTTCCTTTCATCACGGTTTTTCTAATAGCTGTACAGCCATTAGCAACAGCAAATAGGACATCAGAAGAAATCAAAGGACTAAATATCCAGGTAGGAGAACTTAAATGTATGCTATATGCGGATGATATTTTACTGACAAGAAGCAAATTAAGAAGTTGGATCATGGCTATGAAGAATCTAGTGTCTTCTAATGATAAAACCGAGATCATCATCTTCGGCCCCAACAAAACCACAAGGGACGACTCCTGGTGGCCCACCACCCTAGGCCCGCACCCACCCCCGCAAACCACGCACGCAACCTCAGCATCATCCTTGACCCCTCCCTCTCCATGACACAGCAAATCAATGCTCTAACCTCCTCCTGCTTCCACACACTCCGCACTCTAAAAAAAATCATTCAAATGGATTCCCCCAGAAACCAGAAAGACAGTCACCCACGCACTCATCAGCAGCAGACAGGACTACAGTAATGCCCTCTATCCCGGCACCACACTCAAACTCAAACGCAAACTCCAGAGAATCCAGAACACAGCCGCACGCCTCGTCCTTGGCCTCCCCCGCCATGAACGAATCTCACCACCCCTGAAATCCCTTCACTGGCTCCCCATAGACAAGAGAATCACATTCAAGATCCTCATCCACGCACACAAATCCCTCCACAACACCGGCCCAACCTACCTCAACGAAAGAGTTAACTTCCACACTCCCAAACGCAACCTCCGATCAGCCGATCTCGCCCTAGCCACAGTCCCCCGCATCCAACGCACCAAAACAGGAGGCAGGTATTTCTCCTACCTCGCCCCCAAAACCTGGAACTCCCTCCCCACCGACCTTTCCAAAACCAAAGACCTCCTGGTATTCAGAAAGAACCCCAAGACATGGTTGTTCGATCAGTGACCCTCCCTGCCCCCCCCCCCGACTTCCATTCCCCTGCCTCCCCTCAGGGCCTTGAGACCCTCACGGGTGAGTAGGGCGCTCTACACATTTTTTTGATTGATTGATTGATTGTTCTCCACCTTCTCAGGGTGTAAATCTAACTGACCCAGGAGTGAAGTCATGTCATTGACTCCCAATACATCAGATACGGCCTTGATAAACCTGCAATTTGAATAGATATCAGAAAGTTGAAATACCTGGGTGTCCTAATCAACAGGAACACCCTATCTATTGTCCATGATAATATATCAGGCTTGATAGATCAAATGAGGAAAGACTTTGTCAAATAGAAAAGGCTCCAGCTCTACCTGTGGGTTAGAGTGCAAGACATTAAAATGATTGTGGCCCTAGGCTCACTTGTGTTTTTAGAATGCTCCCTCAGAGTCCTCATCCACATCCTGGCAACAACAGACAGGGCAATAAAGAACTAACTATAGGGTCAAACACCACCATGTCTCGCAATATCAAAATGATATGCCTCTACTGCAACAGGAGGCAGCATTTAACTTGCATGAAATCCTACTAGAGAGCTTCACTTATACCAGATATTTGAACCCCACCCTGCTGAACACCAGACTGGATGACAATTGAACACTTGCAAATAGGTGCAACTGGACCCCAAGTCCTCTGTAACAGTAAGTAACACACCTGATGATGACTGAAATGTTATCTAGTCTTCGACTCAAAAGACCTAAATAGGAAAGTCTTCATCATATGAAATAATACAAATCTGTCTACAGCAGGTGATCCCTTTATTTGGCAAAACTTGACTTTACCTATTAATCTCATAGGTACAAATTAGTGAGCGTTCCCATTCTGAAATAGTCCTGTAACTAAAAATATTTTAATAAAGTTGACTTCAGTAATTGAAACTTCTCTTGTTTCTGGGATAAAGTAGACATGTATCATCCTAAAAGAGCTGCCCACTGTGCACAATCTCTGCCCATTCCTATAGCCGACAGTGAGAGTCACAGAAAACAACAAGAAGGGCTTCAAGGCACTAAAGAGGTGTATCTTTTAAGGTCCATAATTTTAAAATACCATTGCCAAGCTTTCCAAGCACTATGCACCATCCTCGCTGTCTTAAGACATAACTAAGAAAGCTGAGAAAAAGATGCTGATTTCTAAAAAGTTAGACTATAAATAAAAGGAGTCCCGATGTTGAAGCTCATGAAGAACTTGATACTAGAAAATACCTGTGTTTCATCATGGGAAGTTTAATTGAACTATTCTATTTACACTAGAAGTAAGATTTATCCGATGAAGGGTGTGGCTAAGACAACAAAGCTGACTAGAGAAATTTGTGGTGAGCTCCTGCGCCTGCAGTCTAATCGCCAGACATCCTGAAGTCAACAGCTGTTTAAAAATACTAAACTGTCCGCCTTCCACCGACAAGAGGAAGTGGTAGAGACCCACGCGTAGACAAAATGACAGCAAGGGACTGGGTGAATGGTGAGTGTGGGCCCAATGTAAGAATGGGACTGCGTGGTTTCCGCTTATCCAAGTCCTTCTAGGAGAGGATCCCAGACAAAGGTGGGGAGCAGAGAAGACTCACTAGCAACTGATCTGTAGTTGGGAGAAGCGCCAGAAAATAAGAACTGGGCTGAGGTCGCCTGCCTTAAGTATGCTGGCAGTTAGAAACCATTAAACGCACCATAGCGAAATCAGGTAAATTGCAGCTGCTCGGATCCACCTTCCTGCAGAGGTTTAGCAGCTGGCAGTGACATGCAGCACTACAAGAAGGGAGCTGTGGGTTACCACCTGGGGCCTGCTATGATATTGCAGTAAGCAGTGCAGGGCAGAGCGGCCTAAATTAATGCACAACCAGGGAGGCCGAAGGAACACCAGGGTACAATTTCACTCCCTCTCACCCCTCTTTGTTCCACCAAACAGACATATTTCCAGAGAAACGGATGAAATAATCCACTAACTAAAATGCCAGGAAGATGAACATAAAAGTGAGAGCTGACATATATGCCACATGGTTAACAGTGGGAGCTGCACATTCACCACAAATATGGTAAAATCAGACTCCATAAAAAAGTGACACCAAAATAAGGACCAACCAACTCCCTTGAGCTGCCCTGGGCCAATGGGTACCAGGACACTTTAAGAGCCAAATAAGTAGAATCACCAGTGCATGATCTACAGGCACTGGTTGTTGATCTCAAGACTGAAGAGGAGATTCTTGAACAAAGGAGGTGTGGGGGTAGACTCTGGAGACCAACTGAGAAAGAACAACATTAGATTAGTGGGTCTCCCTGAAAAATATTTGAAGACCTGAGCATGGAGCTGTTACCAGAGGAGTGGATCACAAACGATTGTCACCAAAAGAACTGTGAAGGTTATTTTCAACAGAGCAAGTGCATAGTGCTACAGTGCCACCCCTGAGGCCAGGAGCAACATCCAGACGAGAAGTGCATGTGAGCTGAAAAACAGATGCCACACTATACTACTATCTGCAAGGGTGAAATGGTGTTAGACCTGTCAGCTCTTGGTGTGGGTTCCCTTCTCTATTTCTGACCTCCTGTTTTTTGATCCTGTACAGAGTTTGTTTTTGCTGGCTTTAGGACTCTGGGCACTCTACCACTGCTGACTAGTGCTAGAATGCAAGTGCTTCCTGTGTAAAGGTATTGCTGATTGGTTTCTCCATGATTGGTTTCTCCATGATTGGCATATTTGATTTACAAGTAAGTCCCTAGTAAAGTGCACTGTGTGTGCCCAGGGCCTTTAAATCAAATGCTGCTAGTTAGCCTGCAGCACGGATTTTGCCACCCAGATGAGTAGCCCTGTAAACATGTCTCAGATCTGCCATTGCAGTGTCTGTGTTTGTAGTTTTAAACTGCAATGTCATCCTGGCAAGTGCACCCACTTGTCAGGCCCAACCTTCCCTTTTATTACATGTAAGTCACCCCTAAAATAGGCTCTAGGTAGCCCCCATGGGCAGGGTGCAGTGTATTGAAAGGTAGGACATGTACTGGTGTATTGTACGTGTCCTGAAAGTGAAATACTGCTAAATTTGTTTTTCACTATTGCAAGGTCAACATCTCCCATAGAGTAATGTAGGGATTGCCCTGAAATATCTGTAGGTGTAATTTCCCATTGGGAGCAGGTAGGGGTGGAGTTTGGGTTCTCTGAACTCACAATTTAAAAATAAATCTTTTGGTAAAATTGTTTTTTGAACTGTAAGTTTGAAAATGCCACTTTTAGAAAGTGGACATTTTCTTGCTTAACCATTCTGGGCCATTGTCTGTCTGCTGAATACATGTCTGGGTCAGGATGACAGTTGGTCTACTTGTGCATTCACTCTAGACAGTCACACAAGGGGAGCTGAGGTGTGCCCTGCATAACCTAATGGCCCATCTCTCGTCGATGGGTCTTCCTGAGCTAGAGTGCTAGGAGTAGCTGGCACTTGCACCTGAATAGGGCTGTGCTTGTCCTCCCACAAAGTATTCTCCAATCCCCTGAGGTGTGTTTGGGGCCAGGGCAGGGAAGGGCATTTCTTGTGCACTACAAAGACTTTTCTTTGACGTTTGCCTACTTCCAAGACTGAAACAGGCATAAGTACCGGACCTCTCACACCACATATTTAGAATACGTATGGACTGAGGACATTCTGCCAGGAAGAAGAGCTGGATGCTCTAAGAGGAACTGCCACTCAGCCTGTTGCTTTACTGTGCTGGACAGCTGCTTGCTCCGTCTGTCCTGGGAATGAAAGAACTGGACTTTGCTTTCTACATCCTATTTCCAAAGGTTCTCCAGGGGCTTAGACTGGGCTTTCCTCTTGTTAAGAAGTCTCAGGGAAATCAAAGACTTCACCTGCCAGCAAATGGGCTCTCTTTGTGAGAGTCCTGACTTGCCATGTGGTGCCAAATCCAGTTTGTGGGCCCTTGGGAGCGAGTTCTAGTGCAACCAAGAAGAAACCAAGCACATTGACTCCAGAGTGACTTTGAAACTGGTGCCTCTGTCCGACTCCGCGCTGCTGCCTGCACCGGAGCCCTGGTCTCCTCTGAGTGAAACAAACACGACCGGAGCCGCAGGCCTGATGCCACCACAGCACCTCCAAAGTCCTACCACAGCTTGAGTCCAGAGAGCCGCATCACCAATATCTGTGGCACCAGTCTTTGTGCAGTACCTGTGGCCCCATGGTGCGATTGTGACATAGCAACACTGACGCCACTTATCTTGACCTAGTGGATTCATCGACCCTATCTAGTCGTAAGGAACCGACCTGCACACCACAGACACTGCATCACCTTCCTTGCAACTGTAAGGAACTGCCACCCTATCTCCCCAGCCAAACAGTAAGGAACAGATGCTTCACCTCCCTAGTAGCATTAAGGAACCAATGCCACACCAGCTGCAGTGATGCCTCACCTCCTCGACTCCGTGCAATGTCTTTGTTTATTAATTGTTTTCCAAGGTAATGTACCTGGGGTCCATGTGACTGGCCTGTACTCCCTCGCAAGTGGCGTCGGACTGGTGGAAATGACTTAGTCAAGATGTCCTGATAGCCCCAGCTGGAGGTATTGTGTTTCTAAGCACTAGTCTACATTTAATCTTTATAAATATGTATCTTAGCTAGTGTATGTTGGATTTTTGTCATAATGGTCTTGTTTTACTCCAATAAATATTGGCTATTCTTTTAAACTGGTGTGTGGTGTGGTGTGGTGTTGTGTGTGTACAAATACTTTACACATTGACTCTGAGATAAGCCTGACTGGTTGAGCCAAGTTACTAATGGGGTGAGCAGGTGCTCCCTTGCCCTGACTAGAGTGAAGGTCCTTTTTGGACAGGGTGCAAACCCTCCCTCCTCCCAGCTGCTCCACCCTCCCCTCCCCACCCCACCATCTTAATGGTGGCCGCTGCACGGAGCCCCGTGTGACTCCCTGACCTGGTTCTGGCCAGGAGTCCACTTGGCTCCACCAGCCTGCCCCTGTGCCTCTGAGCTGCTCTGACTGCTGCTTTGACAGCAGTTTGAGGCCCTCCTCCACCCACAGGCACCCGCCTGCACCTCATCCCTGGTGCCTAGAGGTAGGCAGCTCCGGTTACCGTGTAAGTAACCCTTTTGTGTTTTTCTATTACTGTACTCTTGTAGTTGCCGTGTACGTATTTTTTGTATTCCGTATTTTGCAGATTTTTTTCATAGCCCCCCCACTCCTCCTGTGATCCTCGGCTCTGCGCCTTTCTGCCCCCCTTCCCTCCCCCTTCTCAGCTCTCGCTCCGCTCTCTCTCTCCCCGCCCGTTTTTCCCTTCTCCGGCCGTTCTCTGCTTCCCCTGCCACTGCCTCCCCTGCGGTCCCGCCCCCACACACACCCATTGGCCCTCCCTCCCTCCTCCCAGCTGCTCTACCCTCCCACCCCACCCTTTTAATGGCAGCCGTGCTGCTGGCGCGCCAGAGGCACGCCCGTCTGCGCCTGGACCACACTCAGCGCCAGTCCCCCTGGCCCCCCCAGCCAAGACCCCCCCCAGACAACACTACTCCACAAACACTCCACTCCCTCAACCCAGGACCACGCCCCGCATGCGCCCAAAGCAACCCCCCACATACACACACAAGGACCCTTCACCTGTTATGCCTGACGTTTTTCCTGCTCCACCTCTCACACCTCCGTCACCCACACGCTCCACACCACCCCCAACACCAAACACCACAACCTCAACACAACAGACTCACGCACAACGCCCACACACCACAACAGGCCCCACCTCAATAAACCCCAACACACTCCACTACAACACCTCCACAACCCACAACACCACCACAAGCACCAACACCATCGCACAAAGCACAACAACAACACCCCCCACAACCATCTCAACTGTCTACTCCTCAACACCGGATCCCTACACAAGCACGCCATACAACTCTGGGACCTCATCAAAACAAACTCACCTGCGTCTTCCTCACAGAAACCTGGACAAACCACTCATCTGAGGCCGACATAGCCACAGCCACCCCTGACGGATACAAACTCCAACACAAAGACCGCCTAAACAAACCAAGAGGTGGCATCGCCATCCTGCACAAAGACACCATTAAGGTCACCACCAACACACAGGACACCCTCGACAGCGCAGAACACATGCACTTCCTAATCCACATAAACAATAATACCACCCTCGGGGGTACACTCATATACAGACCCCCAGGGCCACGCCCCCCCCTTCTGCGACACCATCGCCGACACCATCAGCCCTCACGCACTCATCTCCACAGACTACATCCTCCTTGGTGATTTTAACTTTCACCTTGAGAACCCCCAAGACCACAACTCCTCTTCCCTCCTAGACAACCTCACCAACCTCGGACTCAAACAACTGGTCACAGCACCCACTAGACGCAATCTTCACTTCGAGCCAACATATAACCTACACCCACACCACCGAACTCCACTGGACCGACCACCACTGCGTCCATTTCTCCTTCGCCAAACCCCTCCTCATACCACCAACAACACACCACGCACTACCGCTTGTGGGACAAGATCCCCACAGAACACCTGAACTCCCAACTGGCAAAGAACCCCCCCCCCGCCCACACCAACGACCCCAACACTGCTGCCCACAACCTCACAAATTGGATCACCACCTGTGCAGACACACTCACCCCCCCTCAGAAAAAACATCACCACCCGCAATATCAAGAACGCCCCATGGTTCACCACTGAACTCCAAGACTCCAAACGCAAATGCCGCAAAGCTGAGAAAGCCTGGCGACAGGAACACTCAACCACTAACTTCTCCACCCTCAAAACCACCATTCGAACTCACCACCAACTCATACGCACCACCAAAAGAGCATACTACAAGGACCGCATAGATAGCAAAGAACTCTTTACCATCATCAAAGAGCTCTCCAAACCCAAAGCCAGTAACATAGACCCCACGCACACACAACTCCTTTGCGATTCCCTCTCAAACCACTTCCACCGCAAAATCCTAGACAAACACAATAGTTTCACAACACACACACCCACCGCACCCCCTCAACCTACTTACCACCTGGGCCCTAACCACCGGCGAAGAAACCGAAATAACTATGAACTCCATCCACTCTGGATCCCCCTCCTACACCTGCCCCCACCGCATCTACAACAAAGCCAGCCCCACCATCGCCCCCAAGCTTCGCGACATGATCAACACCTCATTCGACACTGCCACCTTCCCAGACCCCTGGAAGCATGCAGAAATCACTGCACTCCTAAAAAAAAAAAGCCCAAAGCTGACCCGGACGACCTCACCAACTACCGCCCCATCTCTCTCCTCCCTTTCCCCGCCAATGTCGTGGAAAAACTAGTAAACACACGCCTATCCCACTTCCTGGAGGAAAACAACACACTCGACCCCTCCCAGTCCGGTTTCGGCAAGAACCACAGCACGGAAACCACCCTCATCGCATGCACTGACGACATCAGAACCAGAGTCGACAAGGGTGAGACCATCGCACTCATCCTCCTAGACCTCTCCGTGGCCTTTGACACAGTCTGCCATCACACACTCCGCACACAGCTCCACAACGCAGGGATTCGACACAAAGCCCTTGACTGGCTCACCTCCTTCCTCACCGATAGAACCCAAAAAGTCCGACTACCTCCTTTCCAATCCACTGCCACCAAAATCATCTGCGGTGTCCCCCAGGGATCCTCCCTCAGCTCCACCCTCTTCAACATTTACATGACCCCGCTCGCCAACATCCTCCGACCACACGGAATCACCATCCTCTCCTACGCAGACGACACCCAACTCATCATCTCCCTCACCCGCAACCCTACTACTGCCAAAACCAACCTCCACGCTGCACTCCTCGACACCGCCACCTGGATGACAGCCAACCACCTCAAGCTCAACTCCAACAAAACCGAAATAATAATTTTTGGACCCAACAAAACCATATGGCACGACTCCTGGTGGCCCACAGCCCTAGGCCCCGCTCCTACCCCCGCAAACCACGCACACAACCTCGGCATCATCCTGGACCCCTCCCTCTCCATGACCCAGCAAATCAACACCGTCACCTCCTCCTGTTTCAACACACTCCGCACGCTGAAAAAAACCTTCAAATGGATTCCCATAGAGACCAGAAAGACCGTCACCCACGCACTCAGCAGCAGGCTAGACTACAGTAACGCCCTCTACGCCGGCATCACCCTCAAACGCAAAGTCCAGAGAATCAAGAACACAGCTGCACGCCTCATCCTGGATCTCCCGTGCCATGAACACATCTCACCACACCTCAGATCCCTTCACTGGATCCCCATCGACAAGAGGATCACCTTCAAAATCTTCATCCAAGCGCACAAATCCCTCCACAACGACGGCCCAGCCTACGTCAACCAAAGAGTGAACTTCCACACTCCCATCCGCCACCTCCGATCTGCCGAACTCGCACTCACCACAGTCCCCTGCATCAAACGCACCACCACAGGAGGCAGATCCTTCTCCTACCTCGCCCCCAAGGCCTGGAACTCCCTCCCCACTGACCTCAACAAGACCCAGGACCTCCTACTCTTCAGAAAAAAACTGAAGACATGGTTGTTTGAACAGTGACTCCCTCCCCCCCCCCCCAGCACCTTGAGACCCTAACGGGTGAGTAGCGCGCTCTATACATTTTTTGATTGATTGATTGATTGATTGATTGAACTACAGACTCTGTTTTTAACAGAGGGTAACAAGGTATTCCTCTTCACCAGACTATACGTCAGTCCAATGGCATAGGAACTTATTCCTCAATGTCAAACATAATATCACAACGCAGCGACTGAAATATATGCTGCTTTTTCCTGCAAAGCTCTGCATAATAAACAACAGAACCACACACTTCTTCATTGAGCCAAGAGAAGCAGCAGACTGGACTGAAAAAAGGCCAACAGAACAAAAGACACCATCAGAGGGCCAATGTAGCCAGCAATGAAATAAAAAGAGAAATAAGAAGGAAAAACAAGTTAATAGGCACAGACCATCGTCAAGTCAAACCAAAGAGGAACAGTTGAAGACCTACTGGAGATGTTTAGTGCAATCATAATCCAGAGATCCTGATGTAGAAAATGGATCATGTCCGAGTTACACCAAAAAACTGCAGTGGAAAGGCTCTTGGATATCGCATCTATGATCGCTTATGAACTGATATGAGTTGGCAACCTCTGAACAGGTTTACAATGAGGCCTAAGAATCTGAGTGCATGGCAATAGCATCAAATTGCATGTACCTGAAGGTACAGGAGCCGAACACTAGGAATTTGCGGCTGATCATTCTTACTGATCAGAGCAAGTGGGAGTTCACTATTATAGGCTGCAGGTCACCCCTATGCATTCTCAGGCCCAT
Organism: Pleurodeles waltl; assembly: GCF_031143425.1. Taxonomy (NCBI): domain Eukaryota; kingdom Metazoa; phylum Chordata; class Amphibia; order Caudata; family Salamandridae; genus Pleurodeles; species Pleurodeles waltl. The sequence goes on from NC_090445.1 coordinate 966,610,181, forward strand.
AATTGGCCCACAAATGACTTTAATATGTTATTTTTTGGTCAGGGGGTGATAATAGTTTCAAATCATGCCCTAGGAAGATGTTTCAAAATAGCTATACTGTTTCTGGTATACACAAATGTTGTTATTTGTAAGTTGCCAGGCAAAAAGGTGGCTAGTGGATGTACAACGATTATCTGTGGGAAATCAATTCGGGTCCAAGTGGTATGTGAAGGAGCGCAGGCTACTTACACCTGATCTAGCCAACAACTACATGAAGTATTTTAATAATGATTATTAATAATAAATACAGGTTTTTGATATGGAAGATATAAGCGTTGTAGAACACAGTTAAGACACAAGATAGGGGCTGCTTAGTGACTCCATTTTTAAAAGCACTTTTTAATTTTGCATTTCTTTTCTATCAGTAACCTTTTACATGGCTTTTTGTTTAAGTGATAATGTACTAAGAAATAATTGCACATGCTGCTTGCTCCTAGTAAGTCATCTAATCCATACACTCTGTCCAAGGCTCAGCACAAAGAACATGATGCCTGAACATTTTGCTTGCCCGTGGAGACAACTCCGCGTTCGTAGACATATCACAGCATTGAGCCTGCACCTCTGACACAGTGTGACAGGAATGATGCTTGTATCATAAATACTGACTCGGCGCCATAGGTGACAGAGGAGCACTCCCACTGGGCTTATCCTTGAACTTGGCATGCACACAGTGCCTGAGATGCAACTCAGCTGACACTAATGCTGATCGTGAACCTGACCTCTACCCTTCACAGGACCAACAGCCTGCACCACACCAGACTGGCTTTTTGGCATCCTGGTCCGTCTTACCCAGGTTTGGGCTTTCCCAATAGAGCTGGCAGAGGGTACTCCCACTATGCTCTCAGCAGTGTAGGTAGTTACAGATAGGAGTATACTAACCCAGTCACAACACCATGGTTAAGCTGTTTCTCTTTTTCACCATCTTTAAAATGCTGAGTACCATGTTTTGTAGGGTTTGCCTAATAACCCCAGCTCGTGTTTTTTATACAAGAATAAGACTGTTGCAATAAATGCTCTAAAATTCATCATTGCATTCTTTCTTGTGTCTAATCTTGGGTACTCTATATGTCAAAAAAAGGTTAGATCTGTTTCGAAAATTTCCTTGGGAATCTGAATAGTCATGTTCGAGGCTGCAGAACCCTTTTGCTTCCCTGGTGTGTTTAGGGGTTGAGACAGTGGGGTCTGAGCTAACTAGGAGTTGTGTCAACATATACTGATGGTAGATGCGGACTGAACCCCTATACCTGGCCGTTTATGATGACCAAATACACAGCCCTAATTCATTTGGTGGAATTGTTTAACAACATAACCTGTTGACAGACTTAACTGCAACTGAAGGCATTACGTAATGCAAAAAAAACATATGGGCCAGTTGTTTTACAATATTTCTTCTTCATGTGTGACAGAGCATTTATATGTTGTGGTGCCTATTTTGTAGTACAAAATGTCAAGCTCAACACAGAGGGCATGTTTTTTGTTAGTGTGGATGGACAGCTCCATGGTACAGTACTCACAGTGGTTAGTACCAAAGGAAGCACAATGGGAATTTTTACTAGCATGGCAAGTGCATCTAGTTCCAAGCATACATTCACTGTTGGTCTGGGGCGATACAACTAACTTAGTAGACAGAACCTTCCCCACTTTGCTTAATGCACCTACAGCCTGAGTGTTGGCCATGCACAAAGGGTGATTGTAAAATGGAGGCTGACTGATACCCGTTGAAATACGCAATGAGTGGAGAGTAATCATTACTCACTCATACGTATGATGCATTCTAGGTTAGACCTGCTACTACACTGAATGGTAGTAGGGGCTCTTTCTGATCACAGTCTACTGACAGCAAGCCTAAAATGGGTATGCTGTAGACAATAAGCGCAGGCATGGAGAGTGCCGATTGCAGCGCCCCAGGATAGGATCCCATGTGAAACAATAGGGATATACATAAGACAATTCTGTGAGATGAAAGAGGGATTGAAAGGGATACACAAGTTCAATGGCAAGCATTTAATGAGTATAAGCATTGCATATGCATTATTACAGAACACAGTGTTAAAACAACACTACAGAGGGAAATAACTAAGCTAGAAACCGAATTGAGAAGCACAGAAATTGAGATAGCTAGGGACACACAACAAACTACAGCCTGATGCAAATAAGAACGAAATACAGGAAGTGTGAGCTGGCTGTGTCTGCTGGACTGGAGAGACCAAGTGGTGAGACAGCAAGCAGAGAGAGCTAAAGCAGGTCATCTTTTGGCTTGGTTGATATACAATGAGGAGGATCATAAGCATGCGTCAGTGTTGAGACTGTGGACAGGGCAGCTGGTAACTGCTCAAGAACAAATACATGAGGCAATGTCAAAATTGTAGGGAAAAGCAAGCACATATGATCAAAGAGATATAGACAAGCAGCTGGGTTGGAAATATTAAACTTGAGAGAGGATCTGTACGCCTCATTTGAGATAGAGAAAACCAGACAGCCTTAGAAAGACTTAGACTATCGCGAGACACAGGGTAGTGACAGACTCCACGCGTGTTCTAGGCTACATGCATCTAAATTTGCATCCAGGCTGAAGAATACATACACTTAAGAACACAAGCAGGCGTACACACATAAAACACTAGGGAAAGCAATTATTGTGACAATCCCAAAACCCCATCAGGATCCCTTGAAGCTCATATCAGCCTTTGTCCACGCTAAAATTTGGCCAAGAATTTCCCCCTGATGGAGACATGGTCCACTTTTGACCTAATGGGCTTTACCTCACTAGAAAAACAATCTTAAAGATAAGGCATCTTTTCCATGTAAGAATGCCCAGGTACTTTCCCCATGCCAGCAGCAGTATCAAAAACATAAAAAAGGTCTTTAACACCTTACAATGGAAGTATTCGTTTGTGGTCCTTTGGCCAATAGGGTTTGGAGACGTAGCCCTAAGAAAGATAAGATTATTATATACTCAGCTGATAGCCATGGTTAGAATATGAAAGATCATCTCTCTGAGGCACGGCCCTTCAAGGGAGGCACAAGACACAGCTTATCGCTTTTCCCACTCCGGTTTCCTCTGGCCATGGAGTCTCTGGCAGTAACATTTAAACTAAAGAGTGAACAGTGGGGTATCAAAATTGCTGTAAACACCCATATGATTTCACTGGAATATGCTGTTGTATCTGAATGATGCCTCTGCTGATATAGCCCACATCATGCAAAAATTGGAAGAGCTAATGGAATTGTTGGAAACAGAAAGTAAACTGTGCAAATCATGTGTATATCCCATGCACTGAGAATTAGCAGTGTTACAGAAGAGACCTCTTTCAACAAACGCAGAATATCATTATCCAATGACAGTACCTGAGACGCTACTATATCATTTTGCGGCTGTCACACTAAAGTTGCCAATGAGACTTTTCAGCAATATCAACAGCCTGCTATCAGCCCTCATTTGGTGGGGCAAGGCTTTTGTGCTTGTTGATTGAATTACAATTGCCAACTGTAGAGAGGGATCTAAGAGCCCAGATTTTTAATTATATTATTTGACCCACCTTCAATGGATAGCTAGCTGGAAGCCAGTTACAGCAGATATGGAATTGGCATATCTGAGTAATGGCTCAAATAAAAGGGACATATAATGTCAATTATTCGAGCCAAACAGCAGGCACTCAAAACCCTTAGAATTGGAGGTAGCCAAACATCACTGGAGTAGAATGCTCCCATGTGCATATACAAAGTTGGCATTTGCACCCAATTTGCCATTGTGTTCCTTGCCCTCATTTCTTAAACTTTCCAAAAGAGAAGATGTACAGACCTAGAAGCAAGATAGAGTCACAACTGTGGAGGACTTAATGGACTACATGAAGCTTTATGTTCTAGATTCTTACTGTGCAATGCTCTACACTGCAGGGTCAACTGCTGACATAATTTTCGAGAATGAGCCTATTCCATAATGCACAGGGAAAAAGTCTAAGAAATCCCTGAAACACTCAGGGAAGTAGATACAGTCTCAACAATGGGTGGCAGCAAAATGCCAGTACCACAAATACTGAGAGTTAATTAACCAAAGTAGTACTGACAAGTAGTACTAATCACACTCCGACCTAAGGTTGAAGATTTAGGTAAAGAGCCTGCAGTCAGAATGGCAGAGATGTTGTCGTGACAGGGTTGTAGCTTGGTCAGTAAGATGGGGGGGGTGGGGGACCTCAGATTTCCTAACAATCACGCTAGCATACATTAAAATAAATTATACGACAAGCAGAGTGCATTAAAGGGGGCTTAAAGGCAGTGGAAAGGGAGAGGACTTCGGATTGTTAGGTACTTAGGGCCAGATGTAGGTACATTCCGAATTGCGACCCACAAATTGGGATTCGCAATTCGGAATGTTGGATGGTGTCACTGACACCATCTGCGAATCGCAAGGGGGGTCGCAAAGGCCCACATCATGAATATTCATGAGGTGGGTCACAATTTGCAACCCCCTTGCGATTGGCGGCCCTCACAGGGATGGTGGCCTGCTGCGGACAGAAGACCACCATGTCTGTGACTGCTTGTTAATAAAGCAGTTTTTTTTTTTTTGTAATGCAGCCCGTTTTCCTTAAAGGAAAACGAGATGCATTACAAAAACGAAAAATGAAACGTTTTTGTTTCATTTTGTCAGAGCAGGCAGTGGTCCATAGGACCACTGCCTGCTCTGAAAAAAAAAAGCAGTGCAATTCTCAACGGGGGAGGGGTCCCGTGGGGACCCCTTCCCTTTTGCGAATGGGTTACCACCCATTACAAAAGGGTGCAAACTGTGATTGGTTTGCGACCGCATTCGCGGTCCCAAAGCAATCCTGCATTGCACTGCGACTCGCAATTAGGAAGGGAACACCCCTTCCTAATTGCAACTCGCAAACCCGTTTTGCGATTCGGTAACCAGGTTACCGAATCGCAAAACGAGGTTTGTGCATTGTGAAGTGAGAAATTCGCTGTTTGCGGCATGCAAAAAGCTTTGTACATCTGGCCCTCAGTGAGAGAAACACAATATTTTTTTAAATAATCATAATTTTTATGGCTTTCAAAACAAAGATGAGACAGCATGTGTGCGCAGGGCCGGCTTTAGTGTTGGTGATGCCCGGTGCAGCAATGTTTGTTGGTGCCCCACCAATGACTACGTTTCCCACAGATTCCCTCATTACCACCCTTTAACAGTGCCCACGAGTCTCCCTAATCACTCTCTCTCAGATGCATTTAATTCGTTTTTTAGCACCACTCATAACAGTATAGCATGTCAGAGCACTTTACATCACAAACACATTATACGGAGGTAAATCAATCATATGTGTGTAAACTAGTGTATAGGAAATTTTACATAAGACAAAGGATTACAAGGTGTAGGAGTCATGTTATCTGTACTGGTAGGCAGAATAGTTTCGTTGCTTGATCTGGAGAAGCACAAACTCGGACTGTAGAAAGTACAGCCATAGTTGGGGGTTGTCTTTACTAACAAGGACTGATTTCAACCCAAATGAACCCTTTTCGCAACATTAGGATTATGAAAGACTGGGGGGAAAACATCAAAACGCTCCGACCTATTCCTTGCAGTCTCCACAGAGCTCCTTGATAAAGGTTTCTAGCTCAAATTGTAACTTAAACTGCAAGTAACTAAAGGATATCGCCGGTAAAAGCAGTAACCCACGGTCCTATTTACATTTACATCATATGCACTTTGTGATCTGCATGGTACGTACACGTTCTTTACATCAGGCATACTAAACCTCTAAGCTACCTTATGATGAGTTAGAACTTTCACTAGACTTAACTCGATCTCTCTCCAGAAGGTCCATTAATTACCCGAGTTATCTTGACATTTTAACTGCTGAAAATTGCTGGTGGCAAGGAACGCGGCAGCAGGTGCTTTTAAGACCACAACAGGCGCCCCCACCCTAAGTCAATGCCCAGTGTGGTGACACTGGTCACACCGCCCTAGAGCCGGCCCTGTGTGTGTTTGTTGGATTCACCTGGGATTTTTGTGTGCGCACACTGACAAACACCCCACCATACCAGACTGAAAGCACCTCTACATAAGTATTCATCAGCAAATACATTTATTAGGGGTGTGTAACACCCCAAACACCACCCCTGAAGCTACGGTCGTGCGACTCCAAATTGAAGATTTTAACTTGTGTGGTATAACATCCCACATCACACATCTCACAACTAGTCTATTACACAGAATATCCTAGACATAAAATAGTTGCCCTCGATGTCAACTTGGAAACAGCAGAGTGCTCTATAGGTTTCTTTCTTGCCTCTCACTTATGGGTTACTGGCCAAACATATTGAGCTGTCCTAAGCAAACAGCAGCCTTAAGATTAACAGGGATCCCGAGAAATGTTTACAGGATCTGCTGCTACAAAGATCCAAGCAAAGCAAAGCTTTATGCAAAATGATGGCCCCAGCACTGATCCTGGCCAAAGCGCAAATTGCAATGCAATGTAAAACGGACTCTTTAACTGCAATGATTCAAAGGGAGACAGAACTCGGCAAATGGGCCGAGGCTGAAGCCACAGCTGTAACTGGACTGTCTTACTAATAATCACTTACTGGGACTCATTAATGCGACAATTGGATAACAAAAATTACATCGAGCCTCCGGAGAATATTATGCACTATTCAGACAGATAGGAAATCTCACAGACAAACTTGCATGCCTCGGGTTCCACGGATATGGGAAACATAAAAAAAGTAGATGAACGTTGTATTGTGACCGATAAACGAAAGTAAGTTTGCACTTAGGGGAAATACTTAAAGCATGCAAGGATCTGATACACTGGTGTCCCTAAACACTGAGGAAACCAATGTTCAGACAGAATCAATGTCAGCTTAAATAATAATGTTGCAGTCAATATGTCAACCTCACAAGACAGAATGCCATGTCGTTGTGGTTAATGATGTAAACCACGATGTACCTGCATATGCTGTTATGATCCTATGAGATGGATTGATTGATAGATTAGAGAATACAAACAGGTAACATTGGAATAAGGGCCTATATTATAATCAAGTGTTCCTGGTGACATTTACAAACCACAAGTGATTTATAAATGTAATCTGAACTGTAAGATGTAATTATGGGACAAAATCACACGTTATGCGTCATTTATTTGTTATATTACATGATTTATTGATTTTAGTACTCCTTAGAAAGATTTAGACCATTTAAGCATCATCTGTTTAATATTCATTGTTTTTCTGAGATAACAAATATGTTAATGTTTTGACAAACGCATATTTTGTTGGGGATAAAGTGCTAATATTCAAAATGTGTTTTATGCAACAATGTGCATTAGAATAAATCAAATTTGAAATGCACAGCACCTTGTTCGGAAATTAAAAACTTGCATTCTAAAAATCTGCTTTTTTTGTATGGAAGGACAACTGAGTAGGTTTAACAAGACCTACATAAAGAAAGAATAAGTGCAATGTAGGTCATTGTAGCGGCTGACAGGGTTCCGAGTAAAAAAAAAAAAAAAAGTTTATTTTCACACACACAGATTCATTGGTAGAGGTTTGCAATAAGGAGGGGCTTGTAGGGGTGAGCTTGTTAGTTGTGCCTATTAATCCTGTAAGAGCAGTACTGTCATTGTTAAAGTATTTTTTAACCAACACTGAAAGAAAGACAAAATGATGATTATACCCGCTTATTTGCTTATGGAAACAAAATATCCTGCAAATGAATTCAGCACTATCAATTACAGAAAATAATTCACAGTGAACTCTTCTTAAAAAGCAAGTTTTGAAACTGCTGGCAAACATTCAGTAATTATATTATGGTAAAGTATCCTCTTTTTGACATGGTTACCCCATTTGTTTGCCTGCTGACAGTGTTTTGACTGTGTCCACTGGTCCTGCTAACCAGAACGCCAGTGACTGTGCTATCTCCCTCTAAATTTGGTTGCTTAGGACTTTTGCACACCCCACAATTGGCATACTGGTGCCCGCATATAAGTCCCTAGTTAGTATATGGTACCTAGGTAACCAAGGAATTGGGGCACCATGAGTTCCTCATAGGCTGCAGTATTAATTATGCCAGCCATGGGAGCACATGCAAAATGTCTCTGCAGGGCTGCTACTGCAGACTGAGTGAAAAGGGGCATGCACTCTCACTACAGGTCACTGCACTAGGTCACTGTAAGTCACCCCCTATGGTAAGCCCTCCTAACCCAGAGGGCAGGGTGCAGGTACCTGTGTGCGTGAGGGCACCCCTGTGTGAGCAAAGGAGCCCCTATGAATTCCAGCTACATTACACTGTACTTCATAAATGCGGGGGAGCCATTTTAGCCGTGTACTGGACACGGGTGACTACCTGTGTCCATCTACATAATGGTAACTCTGAACCTGGGCATGTTTGGTATCAAACATGTCGGAATCATATCCCAATAGTTGCCAGTATTGGTTGTATGATTCCATGCACTCTGGGGGCTCCTTAGAAGACCCCCCCAGCATTGTTCCTACTAGTCTTTTGGGGTTTTCCAGGCAGCCTGTGCTGCTGCCACCCCTCAGACAGGTTTCTGACTCTTGCTGCTTGACCAGCTCAGGCAGAGGAAGGCAGAACAAAGGATTTCCTGTGAAAGAGGAAGGTAACACCCTCTCCCTCGGAAATGGGTTGTAGGAAGTAGGCTCTGTATGCACTATTCCAAAGTAAAGAACAGTATGCACAGAGTCCAAGGGTTCCCCTTAGAGGTAAGATAGTGGCAAAAAGAGATAATACTAATGCTCTATTTTGTGGTATTGTGGTCGAGCAGTAGGATTATCAAAGGAGTAGTGTTAAGCATTTGTTGTACACACACAAGCAATAAATGAGGAACACACACTCAGAGACAATTCCAGGCCAATAGGTTTTTGTATAGAAAAATATCTTTTCTTAGTTTATTTTAAGAACCACAGGTCCAAATTTTACATGTAATACTTCAAATGAAAGGTATTGCAGGTAAGTACTTTAGGAACTTTGAATAATCACAATAGCATATATACTTTTCAAATAAATCACATATAGCTATTTTAAAACTAGACAGTGCAATTTTCAACTGTTCCTGGGGGAGGTAAGTATTTGTTAGTTTTTGTAGGTAAGTAAACCACCTACGGGGTTCAAGTTTGGGTCCAAGGTAGCCCACCGTTGGGGGTTCAGAGCAACCCCAAAGTTACCACACCAGCAGCTCAGGGCCGGTCAGGTGCAGAGTTCAAAGTGGTGCCCAAAACGCATAGGCTTCAATGAAGAAGGGGGTGCCCCGGTTCCAGTCTGCCAGCAGGTAAGTACCCGCGTCTTCGGAGGGCAGACCAGGGGGGGTTTGTAGGGCACCGGGGGGGACACAAGTTAGCACAGAAAGTACACCCTCAGCAGCACGGGGGCGGCCGGGTGCAGTGTGCAAACACACGTCGGGTTTCCAATGTAAATCAATGGGAGACCAAGGGGTCTCTTCACCAATGCAGGCAGGCAAGGGGGGGGCTCCTCGGGGTAGCCACCACCTGGGCAAGGGAGAGGGCCTCCTGGGGGTCACTCATGCACTGGAGTTCCGATCTTTCAGGTCCTGGGGGCTGCGGGTGCAGAGTCTTTTCCAGGCGTCGGGATCTGGGAGTCAGGCAGTTGCGGTCAGGGGGAGCCTCGGGATTCCCTCTGCAGGTGTCGCTGTGGGGGCTTAGGGGGGGGCAACTCTGGCTACTCACAGTCTCGTAGTCGCCGGGGAGTCCTCCTTGAAGTGTTGTCTCTCCACAAGTCGAGCCGGGGGCGTCGGGTGCAGAGTAGCAAGTCTCACGCTTCCGGCGGGAAACGCAGTTGTCTTGAAGTTGCTTCTTTGGAAACAAAGTTGCAGTCTTGGGTGAACAAAGCGGCTGTCCTCAGGAGTTTCTTGGTCCTTCTAGAGCAGGGCAGTCCTCTGAGGATTCAGAGGTCGCTGGTCCTGGGGAAAGCGTGGCTGGAGCAGTGTCTTTAGAAGTGGGGAGACAGGCCGGTAGAGCTGGGGCCAAAGCAGTTGGTGTCTCCGTCTTCTCTGCAGGGTTTTTCAGTTCAGCAGTCCTCTTCTTCTTAGGTTGCAGGAGTCTGAGTTCCTAGGTTCAGGGGAGCCCCTAAATACAGAATTTAGGGGTGTGTTTAGGTCAGGGAGGGCAGTATCCAATGGCTACTAGCCCTGAGGGTGCTACACCCTCTTTGTGCCTCCTCCCAAGGGGAGGGGGTCACATTCCTATCCCTATTGGGGGGATCCTCCATCTGCAAGATGGAGGATTCCTAAAAGTCAGAGTCACTTCAGCTCAGGTTGCCTTAGGGGCTGTCCTGACTGGTCAGTGACTCCTCCTTGTTTTTCTCATTATCTCCTCCGGCCTTGCCGCCAAAAGTGGGGCCGTGGCCGGAGGGGGCGGGCAACTCCACTAGCTGGAATGCCCTGTGGTGCGGTAACAAAGGGGGTGAGCCTTTGAGGCTCACCGCCAGGTGTTACAGCTCCTGCAAGGGGGAGGTGATAAGCATCTCCACCCAGTGCAGGCTTTGTTACTAGCCACAGAGTGACAAAGGCACTCTTCCCATGTGGCCAGCAACATGTCTCGAGTGTGGCAGGCTGCTAAAACCAGTCAGCCTACACGGGTAGTTGGTTAAGGTTTCAGGGGACACCTCTAAGGTGCCCTCTGGGGTGTATGTTACAATAAAATGTACACTGGCATCAGTGTGCATTTATTGTGCTGAGAAGTTTGATACCAAACTTCCCAGTTTTCAGCATAGCCATTATGGTGCTGTGGAGTTCGTGCATGACAGAATCCCAGACCATATACTCTTATGGCTACCCTGCACTTACAATGTCTAAGGTTTTGCTTAGACACTGTAGGGGCACAGTGCTCATGCACTGGTGCCCTCACCTATGGTATAGTGCACCCTGCCTTAGGGCTGTAAGGCCTGCTAGAGGGGTGACTTATCTATACTGCATAGGCAGTGTGAAGTTGGCATGGCACCCTGAGGGGAGTGCCATGTCGACTTACTCATTTTGTCCTCCCCAGCAAACACAAGCTGGCAAGCAGTGTGTCTGTGCTGAGTGAGGGGTCCCCCGGGTGGCATAAGATATGCTGCAGCCCTTAGAGACCTTCCCTGGCATCAGGGCCCTTGGTACCAGGGGTACCAGTTACAAGGGACTTACCTGGATGCCAGGGTGTGCCAATTGTGTAAACAAAAGTACAGGTTAGGGAAAGAACACTGGTGCTGGGGCCTGGTTAGCAGGCCTCAGCACACTTTCAAATCAAAACATAGCATCAGCAAAGGCAAAAAGTCAGGGGGTAACCATGCCAAGGAGGCATTTCCTTACATGGGTGTTACATGGCTTGGGAGGTGTAGCCTCCCTAAGCCACAAGTAAGCTCTGAAGGACACATTTGGTGCCCTCTTTGCATAAACTGGTTTGCACCAGTCCAGGGACACCCCCCCCCCCCAACACCCCTCCAGCCCTTGCTCTGACACAAAACAGGACAACAGAAAGGGGAGTCCTGTCCATCACCACGCCAGGAGTGGTGCCCAGAGCTCCTGCAGGTGGCCACTTGATTCTGCCATTTGAATCCAAGGTGGGCAGAAGCCCCTGGGAGCACTTGAGTGGCCAGATCAGGTAGGTGACGTCACAGCCCTTCCTGGGCTATTTCGGGTCTCCATTCTGGGTGGGTCTTGAGATTTGACGTGCAAGTTTTAAGCAGGACTCCTCTGCATCGTTTACTTAATCTTCTGCCCACCGGGACTTCAACTGGACCCTCCAGGAACCAACAATCTGCAACTTAAGCAACAACTCCACTTTGCAACATTGTTTCTCTGGCTCCTTCAAGCAACTGTATCATTTCCCTGTTTGTGCATCCTCTGAGGGCGACGAGTCTTCAGCCTGCACAAGAAGTAAGACGAAATCTCCCACGGAGTGCGGTCACTCCCCTGCATCCGCAGGCACCAACTGCAAAGACAACCGGCTGCATGGATCCCCTCTCCTCCGGAAATGCGTGGATCCTGCATCACAGGTGGTGGTCTGGACTAGCGCCTTCGTCCGCTTTACCAGCTGTCCAACTTGGGAGACGGTAAAGCCTGGCATCTCCTTGCAGGACAGAACCCCTGTACAGCGTGAATGTTGCAGCTACCAAGGCATGTTTGTTCCTCCTCCAAGGGATCTTCAGGCTCCGTGTAGCCCCAGCCTCCAGCACCCCTTCCTGCAAAGCACAGTCTGCTGCTTGCTGCTCCAGCGATGTGGGACTCCTCTTCAGGTGTGCTGAGTAGGCCTCACTGCAAGTACTTTGCCTGCTGCCCCTGGGTTACCTGTGGGGGCTGCCTCTTCTTCTTGTGACTCTCCCAGCTGCCAAGAGCCACCTCAGTCTCCCCTCCTTGGGTCAAGTCCCCTGGACCTTGCTGGTCCTCTTTAGCCTTGCAAAACCTTCTTCTCCGACTCTTTCATTTGCCAAAGCTTGTTGGTGGTTTTACAGCACCACTGACCGACTGCATCACGACTGCTGACATGGGACATCACTTGCATCACTCCTGGAACTCCTATTCTGCTCCTGTGGTGCATTGCTCACATTCTTTGTCCACTGTCAACCTGGTCCTGCATCAACAGAAGGATGGGTAGTGGCTCCTGCCACACTCCAACTCAAACTCAAACTGGACTTGGTCCCTTCCTTTCACAGGTCCTCTTCTGTCAGGTTCCACCTTTGGTTCCTTACAGTCATGTCTGGGTCTTGCACAGTCCTTTTCCAAAGTCCTCCGGTTGGTTTTGGGTAACACCAGGTACTTGCTTCTGCTCTCCTGGTTGCTGGGGGTCACTCTGGTACTAACCTCTTGGGGTTCCTAGTTCCTCCAGCTTGCTTCTACTGACTCGACTTCCTTGGGTGGTTGACTAGCTTTCACATTCCACTTTTTTAGTATTTGGGTTGGCCCTCCCATAGGGTCCCCACCATTTGCTATTGTTTTTACCAGTGCCTATTGCTTTCTATGCTACTGTCGGTTTGCTTATGTGTATATAACAATGTGTTTATGTATCTCCAGTTAGGGTATTGCCTATACAGTATTTTAGTATTTGAGTTACTATAATAAAGTACATTTATTTTTGTAACACTGTATGGTTCTTTCATGTGTGTAAGTGTGGTGTGACTGCAGCGGTACTGCATAAGCTTTGCATGTCTTCTAGATAAGTCTTGGCTGCTCATCCACAGCTACCTTTAGAGAGCCCTGGCTTCCTAGACACTGCCTTTACCTCACTAATTTAGGATATCTGGACCTGGGTCAGAGAAAAATAAGTGTATTGCTACTTACTTTGTGCGCTTATTTGGCTTAAAAAGTCTATTCCATTTTATGGATATAGTTTTATTAATAGAAAAATCTGGTATTCAATTCCAGAAAGGTGATTTCAATCTCATTCCTCCAAATAGTCATTAACTGACACAGCCAAAATGTGTATCAAACCACCATCGCAGCTCCGGGGCTGAAATGATATTTAATGTAACTGCTTCTATTCAGTCCTCAATATAATGTCCCTCTTCACAATTGTTTATAACAGATATTAATATTCAATTCAGCTTCAGAGTTAGATTTATTTTGGGTAACTATAACTCGTACCCTAAGCGAACTAGCTTACGCCCCCGCCATGCACAATTTTCTCATCAATAATTTTACTGCAAATGTTACAATGATACTATAAATGTCAGAAGATGTCATGAGTGATGTAATATATGTCGTAATTAGCAGTGCATGGCGAGGGCCCAAGTTTGTTAATTAAAATAAATATACCAAATTAAGAACTTATCTATAACATCCCTCTAAGCTTTGTTTTTTTTCTGTGAATTTCTTTAAATGCTAATTCTAATTCCTAACTTTATTTTTTTCAGTAAATTTATATTTGTTTAAATATTAAGTAATATTTAATTACTTTACTTTAATCCAACCAGAGTCAAGCACAGCCCGTGGCCAGTCCTGCACCCAACCCCCCTTAAGCACCCAACTCCACACACTGCCTTCGGCCAGCCCTCGTAAGCACCCAACACCGTGCCCTGCATGGCCTTTGTACTTGGTGATTAGAAACTACTACCTTGCTGGATAAATGTATAGTGCATATTCTACACAATAGCTTCATAAAGGATGCCAACGTAACCTCTCCAGTGACCTTGTATGTCTGTAAAGTTGGCAATGTGATAGTCCCATGAGTGTCCACATACAAAAAATTTCCATAGCATGATTCCTGGTGTAGAGAAGACGGCAAGACTACAAAGAGTTTAATCTCCACCAAACAAGGACAATTCCTCAGAAATATACGTAGTAAGTGATCTTTGGTGGAAATATGCTAACATTTCTCCGCATCTGTGACCTCTGTGGAAGCCTGAATAAACCCGTGGTCCATGCCGGATACCCGGTCATGGTGAGCAAAAGAACGATGGATTAAACCCATATCTGTGACTGGGGCCGAGTGGCTGAAAAGTTTCAGCACTCCGTCCATTATCCTTTTGTGTTGCTAAAGTCTCCAGAAGGTGGGCACCTTGGGAGATAGGGAACCAGCCTTGGGGCGTGGCAACCCCCAGGGACATTAACGGCTCCAGGAGATGGGGACCCCCCTCCTTTAGTTCACACAGGTCGGTCCCGGGCAGGTGGTGGTCCCTGGGGCCATCTATGACTCAAGAGGGGGGCTTCATGGCCCCCACCCACTTTTACTTACATTACAGGCCCCGTGGAGGTGACGGTACCTGGGGATTTGAAGAGCCACACAAGGAAGGTCCTTGTGCCCCCCTTCTTTCTTTTTGATTCCTGCATGCCTCTGGGACCTGTACCACCCCGCTGCTAAATTTATTTTCGCCAGACTCTGGGATCCTCTGCAAATTTTGGTGAAAACTAAAAAAACAAAATGCTTCTTTGTCCTGGCTGGGTCCCTGGGGGACCCCAGTATCTGGGCTATGGTGTCAGGGTATTCCGACCCTGTCCCATATACTTTTTTTTTTTTTTGTGAGGTGAGGGGGGACTCGGCTGAGTCAGAGTTCTGAAATCAGATCTCAGCATGAGATCTCTGGGATCCACAGAGTCTCCACGTCCCTAGAAATACAAATTACTTATTTCTGTAATAACTCCAAAACTACAGACTATTTGAAAAAAGGATCCCTTATGGTGAATTTTTAAGAGCTAGAAGGGTGTGCAATATGGAAAGCAATTTTGAGACCACTAGTGCAAAGATGAAGGGGAGATTTAGATGGAGACGCTACAGTGAGAATATTTTGTGGAACGCTTCTCAGAGGATTGAAAGGTTCACTCACGAGGAGGTGTTCAAGAAGGAATCTGTGAAGACAAACATGAGGAATGCAGAAGTGAGGTTTGTAAGGAAATGCCTCCTTGGCATGGTTACCCCCTGACTTTTTGCCTTTGCTGATGCTATGTTTTGAATTGAAAGTGTGCTGAGGCCTGCTAACCAGGCCCCAGCACCAGTGTTCTTTCCCTAACCTGTACTTTTGATTCCACAATTGGCACACCCTGGCATCCAGATAAGTCCCTTGTAACTGGTACCTCTGGTACCAAGGGCCCTGATGCCAGGGAAGGTCTCTAAGGGCTGCAGCATGTATTATGCCACCCTAGAGACCCCTCACCCAGCACAGACACACTGCTTACCAGCTTGTGTGTGCTAGTGAGAACAAAAATGAGTAAGTCGACATGGCACTCCCCTCAGGGTGCCATGCCAGCCTCTCACTGCCTATGCAGGTATAGATAAGTCACCCCTCTAGCAGGCCTTACAGCCCTAAGGCAGGGTGCACTATACCATGGGTGAGGGTACCAGTGCATGAGCACTGTGCCCCTACAGTGTCTAAGCAAAACCTTAGACATTGTAAGTGCAGGGTAGCCATAAGAGTATATGGTCTGGGAGTCTGTTTTACACGAACTCCACAGCACCATAATGGATACACTGAAAACTGGGAAGTTTGGTATCAAACTTCTCAGCACAATAAATGCACGCTGATGCCAGTGTACATTTTATTGTAAAATACACCACAGAGGGCACCTTAGAGGTGCCCCCTGAAACTTAACCGACTATCTGTGTAGGCTGACTGATTCCAGCAGCCTGCCACACTAGAGACATGTTGCTGGCCTCATGGGGAGAGTGCCTTTGTCACTCTGAGGCCAGTAACAAAGCCTGCACTGGGTGGAGATGCTAACACCTCCCCCAGGCAGGAGCTGTAACACCTGGCGGTGAGCCTCAAAGGCTCACCCCTTTGTCACAGCACCGCAGGACACTCCAGCTAGTGGAGTTGCCCGCCCCCTCCGGCCCCGGCCCCCACTTTTGGCGGCAAGGCCGGAGAAAATAATGAGAATAACAAGGAGGAGTCACTGGCCAGTCAGGACAGCCCCTAAGGTGTCCTGAGCTGAGGTGACTAACTTTTAGAAATCCTCCATCTTGCAGATGGAGGATTCCCCCAATAGGATTAGGGATGTGACCCCCTCCCCTTGGGAGGAGGCACAAAGAGGGTGTACTCACCCTCAGGGCTAGTAGCCATTGGCTACTAACCCCCCAGACCTAACCACGCCCTTAAATTTAGTATTTAAGGGCTCTCCCTGAACCTAGAAATAAGATTCCTGCAACTACAAGAAGAAGGACTGCCTAGCTGAAAACCCCTGCAGAGGAAGACCAGAAGTCAACAACTGCCTTGGCTCCAGAAACTCACCGGCCTGTCTCGTGCCTTCCAAAGAACTCTGCTCCAGCGACGCCTTCCAAAGGGACCAGCGACCTCTGAATCCTCTGAGGACTGTCCTGCTTCGACGACGACAAGAAACTCCCGAGGACAGCGGACCTGCTCCAAAAAGACTGCAACTTTATCCAAAGGAGCAGCTTTAAAGACCTCTGCAATCTCCCCGCAAGAAGCGTGAGACTTGCAACACTGCACCCGGCGACCCCGACTCGGCTGGTGGAGAACCAACACCTCAGGGAGGACCCCCGGACTACTCTACGACTGTGAGTACCAAAACCTGTCCCCCCTGAGCCCCCACAGCGCCGCCTGCAGAGGGAATCCCGAGGCTTCCCCTGACCGCGACTCTCTGAAACCTAAGTCCCGACGCCTGGAAAAGACCCTGCACCCGCAGCCCCCAGGACCTGAAGGACCGGACTTTCACTGCAGAAGTGACCCCCAGGAGTCCCTCTCCCTTGCCCAAGTGGAGATTTCCCCGAGGAAGCCCCCCCTTGCCTGCCTGCAGCGCTGAAGAGATCCCTTGATCTCTCATTGACTTCCATTGCGAACCCGACGCTTGTTCTAACACTGCACCCGGCCGCCCCCGCGCCGCTGAGGGTGAAATTTCTGTGTGGGCTTGTGTCCCCCCGGTGCCCTACAAAACCCCCCTGGTCTGCCCTCCGAAGACGCGGGTACTTACCTGCTGGCAGACTGGAACCGGGGCACCCCCTTCTCTCCATTGAAGCCTATGCGTTTTGGGCACCACTTTGAACTCTGCACCTGACCGGCCCTGAGCTGCTGGTGTGGTAACTTTGGGGTTGCTCTGAACCCCCAACGGTGGGCTACCTTGGACCAAGAACTGAACCCTGTAAGTGTCCTACTTACCTGGTAAAACTAACAAAAACTTACCTCCCCCAGGAACTGTGAAAATTGCACTGTGTCCACTTTTGAAATAGCTATTTGTGAATAACTTAAAAACTATACATGCAATTGAAATGATTCAAAGTTCCTAATGTACTTACCTGCAATACCTTTCAAACAAGATATTACATGTTAAATTTTAACCTGTGGTTCTTAAAATAAACTAAGAAAATATATTTTTCTATAACAAAACCTATTGGCTGGATTTGTCTCTGAGTGTGTGTACCTCATTTATTGTCTATGTGTATGTCCAACAAATGCTTAACACTACTCCTTGGATAAGCCTACTGCTCGACCACACTACCACAAAATAGAGCATTAGTATTATCTATTTTTACCACTATTTTACCTCTAAGGGGAACCGTTGGACTCTGTGCATGCTATTCCTTACTTTGAAATAGCACATACAGAGCCAACTTCCTACAAGGTTGATCACTACTTTTAGTAGGGCTCACTTTTCATTGCGAAAGATACTCCAAAAACATAGCCATCTGTTGAGGAGTGATGCGATCATTTGAGAAAAGATTCAGAGTAACCACTTATAACTTATAGGAGGGCGAGATCTTTGAAGAATAGACTAGTGTTCAATAATATATGTAGAAATCGGGTGTGTGGTTAAAACCCAAGAGTAGCTTTTATAAGTGCAATAAATAGAAAGCCTGTAGCTATGGGAAAAACATCACTGCAGTGCTTACACCTTTTGGGAAGAAGTTGAGAATCATGAAGCATCTTACGTGTAAGACATTTTTTGCAGTGTATGTGTTGAAGTACAGTTGCAATTTTTTTTATATATACATAGGGAGCACTATCTTACAGGCTCACAAACACATCTTGCAGCACCTAAGGGTGATTAATAATGAGGATAACAACTACCCCCAATGCTAGACATTTTTGAAAGGAACAACAGGAGCATGTTGAGCAGCTAGAGAATTCAGTGATTGATACTGTTGATAGAAGCCAGAGGGGTGTGAATTGAGAGAAAATACTGGGAAAGACTGGAAGCCTGATGTATTTTGAAACTTAATTCATTGGAACCCAGAGGGCTGAATGTAGATACTGAATTGCATGTATCTGTATGAATTTATGCTGATTTTAACCTGTTCTCTTTTTTGTTTTAATTTTCAGTAATGGCAGACCAGAACAGGATTGTTAAAGAAAGATCACTATGTGAGAATAGGGTAGTCTGGATATACCGACTATCATGGACGTTGTATAGCAAGTATATTTGGAAATGTGTTTATATTTCCAGATGTTATAATTTGGAGAGGAAGTGCTTAACTAGTTACATACGAAAGCCCAACTGGGAGGAATTGGGATTCGGATAGTTGCCTTATTACTAGAGATGCAGTCCTGTATCTTTTATCCCTTTAAAGCTGATGAAGGAGATTATAACGGAATTGCGAAATGATTTAAAATTCACAAATAACAAAGAGGGTCCATGAAAATTAATATTCTCGGTTTACTTACTTCTGATTATAGTAAGTACTAGATTCTTTTCTGTTTTGTTCATAAATAAGCTGTTAAATTGAGCTGTATTAAAATAGCCACCATGCTTTCATTACTTGGACATAAACAGTAATAGTCTGTTTGTGTTTGACGCAGATTAAATGTAAAAGAAAAAATGGCGCCTACAACCGTGCTCAAGGTCCCGAGAAGACTAAAACATATTGTTGTTTTCAGCTGAAATAAATTGGATAAAAGGGTCCAAGCTGAAAGTGCTGTACGGCTTTTCTGAACGGGGAGTCGTTTGAGGAATGTTAAACGTGTCAGCTGTCATGCTGTAACTGGCACCAACGGCAGTCAGTAGCAAGCCACCACAGCAGTGCGGTTAGAAAAAAAAAAAAAAAATATATATATATATATATATATATATATATATATATATATATATATATATATATATATATATATATATATATATATATATATATATATATATATATAGAGAGAGAGAGAGAGATTGATTTAGAATTTCCAGGCACAAAACCATATAAATTCAGCAGTTATAGTTATACTTATGTGAGGAAACTATAACTCGTGCCTAAGGTAACTAGAACTCATGCCCAGTCATGCACAGTTTTCTCCCTAATACATTTATTGCAAATGTTGCAGTGATATTATCAAATGATGTTTAGAAGATGTCATGAATGATTTATTGTGTGGAGTAATTAGCAGTGCATGGCAATGGCAAAAGTTATAGTTACCTTAGGGCACGAGTTATAGTTGCTTGACATAAGTATATCAATAACTGCTAAATTTCTATGATTTTGTGTCAGTAAATTCTGAATCCATAAAAGAGAGTATGAATGTAGATATTCGCAGGCCAAGTTTCAGGATGTGAAAGCCTGGTATTTTCTATCAAACTTTCACCTACTTACACGTTTTCTGGCATGCTCGTCTATCGCCCCCTGGAGCAGCTTCAGACATTTTGTTCGCCATACCAGATATTATAGCATCTCACACCATTTAAACATACACTTTTACACTGCTAGGGGATCTCAATGTACATTTTGAGGATAAGAAATGCACACAAGCAGCCAAGTTACTTCTGGATTTAGAAGGTCTCCAGCTTTCTCAATTAGTCTCTATGCACAACAAAAGGCATAATTTAGACCTCATTTGTTTGATTTTTTTTTATAATCACAAAACAAAAGTTAGGACCCCTTTACCAGTTTACTGGTCAGATCATTTCCCAATCCCGTTTGATATTCTTAAATCAGGAATAAATGGGGATGGTATGACTCGGATGAGTCCTTGCGAAAATCTGTCCCAGAGCTTGGGGGAGATGTTACTACAGCACATCCAGCTTTCTCCAATTGGATTAATACTACTCTAGATCAATTGGTTTGCCTAAAGAGAAGAAGTCTCAATCATGTTTTAAAGCACAGTGGTTCTCAGCAGAGTTGGTGGAACTCAAGAACACTTGTAGGAGATCTGAAAGAAAGTGGAAAGCCCACTACAGTGATAAAAAGGCCTATAGACAGGTTCTGAAAATATATCAACGGGTGATCAAAAAGCCCGGTTGAACAATTTTGCAAATTGAATCAGCCAGGCAAAGAATCATGCTAAGGAACTTTACACTGTTGTGGCCTCCTTCTTAAAACCTGTTATCTTAGGGACAGTCCCTGCTCCCTCGGAGTTCCGATTTGAGGCATGGTCCACCCATTTTCTTTCTTTTTTTTTTTTTTTTTTTACCAAGGTTAGCATTATCTAGAATGTTCTGTCAAACAACGCTGAAAATAATAGTGTGATTGCTGAGGTCACCATGTTTACTCCATTAAATGCCAAGCTCAATATGTTCCCATCAAAGGAAAATAAATATTTCTGCATTTGCAAGGTAGATTAAATAAGGCTGCCCGCTGGATCCTGCTCCATTAGACATTCTCCTGCGAGGAGGGATACCCTTATTTCAGCCATGGTAGACATTTACCATCTATCCTTGGAGAGTAGGGCGATTCCAGTTGCATGAAAGTTTGCAGTCATATGACCATTACTTTAAAAAAAAAAAAAAACACAACCTTCACTGGAGCCAGAACAGAGCGATAACTACAGCTCCCAAGGATTAACATCGATTTACAGGTCTCTCCCATTAATTTAGACCAATCCTCTAACAGTTTGGGATTTGGGTTTTGATAGGTAGGGATAATAGGAATCCTCAAGCCCCTTGGAACCCGGCCTACTTCAACATAATTCTCCAAAGAAATTACTTCCCAACTTTTGCTTATTTCCTTTTTCATACATTTTTCAGAAGATGTCAATTGTTGTTTAATTGTACTGCCGGTGGTTCACCCCCAACAGTTGAAATCCTCAAGCCACTTTCGGTGGTATCAACATTTTCATCAAATAAGTCTTTCACAGCTTCCAATCGCTTCCGGCGAGTATCACTCATTATGAGGGACCAAAAATAAGGTGCTCTCAAAAGAAAAATAATGATCAGAATGCAAAAAGAAAAAAGTTGACATCGCATTTCAGGACACTGTGTTACCTGCATTAAGAAATAAATTTATGAACCATATTCGAGCTTGCTGGATGTGAGTTTGTTTCGATATTGGGATTTAACCAACGGGATCGGTGCAGCCGTCAGATGGCCATCTGTTGAAGATTTATATATATATATATATATATATATATATATATATATATATATATATATATATATATATATGTTAAAAGGACATATTTCACAGCTAAAAATAGAGCGGTGACGCCTCTGACATCTACTGTATATTTGGTGTCGGATAACTGCAAATTCAAAATGCCAAAAAATGCGGACCATTAGTTCCCCAATTGTTTATTATGAGGATCACTCTTGAATTTGTTATGGTATCACCCCTGAATTGATATTCTGTATTGGAATTTCCAGTTATGTGACATTGACAAGGGTATATGATTTGGAGAGAAAATAATTATTTTGTATAAAATAGGGTGATATTGCATAAATTTTTACAAATATTTTACTTAAAATGTATTGCAGTATTTACTTTGTTACCCCTTTTGATATAATTGTTATCATCCGATGTAAAGTAGTATTTTTTCAGTGTTTATTAACGAAGGGGTATTTAAGTCCAGCTGAGTAAGGGTGCAACTCTTTTCTTCTGCCTTTTAATGAAGTGGCAGAAATATTTTCTGCATTTGTAACGGGCTCCACTACCGCTTCTGTGTGTGTGTTTTTTTTTCTTTTTCTTTCTTCCCAATCCCCTCCTCCCCCCCCCCCCCCCACTCAGGACCTGGCACACCCAGGGGGCAAAAAAAAAAAAAAAGCAAGCTGAAGGTTTTTTTTTTTTTTTTTTTTTAATTGCCAGTGGATCCTCCGTAAATACGATGGAACATTTTGGGGGGGGGGGGGGGGGGGGGATAATCCTTTTTTGTATCACCGGGCGGGGACCCCACCACCAGGCCTAGGTGGTCAGGATATTCCTACCCTGTTCCCACCAGGTTTTTTTTTTTCCCCTTTTTTCTTGGGATTTGGCTGAGTCTCAGTCCTAAAATGGGTGCCACCACTTCCTAACTGAAGTGGTGGCAGCCAATCAGATCTCATTTGGAACTTCATCCCTAGCTATACATACATCTTTTTTCTTCAGTAACTCAAAAACTACTTAACTGATTTGCACCAAACAAAAAGATCTTTCTGGATCAAAATCTAGCTTTTTGACAAATTTGGTGTAATTTCATTATGTGGTTCGGGCTACAGTAGTGTTTAAAATCCCTAGGCAAAATTGCATAGGGAAAATATGTTTTGACACACACCCCCACCTCCCCTTTTCTCGGTCCTCGCTTAACCATTCACCCTGAAACTTTCAACACAGCAGCTGAAGTGTGTGGAAACTAGTTTTGAAAACTTTGTTAAGATTAGTCACGGCACCAAAGTTTTAAGCAAAAGAACCAACATTACCTTTGAAATGTAACTGGAATGTTTGCCACAGGCTGAAGCTTTATCTAAAATGTTTTGCTTTTTAAACATGCTGTAGTTAATTCTGCCCTACGTGACCATATGCTACATGGATGGGTAAAGAAACACAATGTGAGAACTTTAGTAAAAGAAAAAGAAAAATATTTTTTTCTTGTTTTACAGTTCCACATAAAATCGGGGAAATCTTCCATCTATGATTAGCAGATAGCAGACCTTTAAAAAAAAATGTGAAGTTCTTAATGTGAACATGTTCAAATATGATTTAGTAGTGATGTGTGAAACCTTTTTGCATTTAATGGGTAAAAAGGGAGACAATGGAAGAAGTATGCTGTAATAGTTAATGCATCTTGATCTGCAGCCATGAAACATCAGATTCTAATCTGACGATCCCCACAACAAGCCTATTACCAGTGCAAAGACATTTTCTTCCTCAGCCCCAGTTCCCTTACTAGAAAACTTTGGAGTGCTTCTAAGGACACGAAATAGAAAGCCGTATAAAACTTGTGATTAAAAGATACGGATGAGGGGTTCACTATGAAAAGAGCACTATAAGGTTTACTATAAAAAAAGGTAAAATGTACAGTATGCCTTATTAATTTAACGTACACTAAACCATCAAACAGGAAACAACACTGTCAAATACACTTTTTCCAAATGCATATGGTTTCCTTACAGCACAGGACGCTTTTTTAGAAATGGGCACTTTCGAATTCTATATCTACATATTTTGCATTTATTGTACAGGTAATTTGTTTGATGAAGTGGTCGAAAGCGTCCAGGACAAATGTGTACGAAAATAAGAAAAATAAAGATTGAAAAATATAGTTTTTGCAAAGGAGCTGAATCACAGGAAAATCTTGATGTACATAGGCTGATTTGCCAAACAATAGCAGGACAATCAGGAAAAGGGTAGTCCATTCAGTTTTCAGAAAGAAGCTTCTTGCAAATATTTAAGGGATAACCCACATTCTTAAACAGGTCTTTTGTCTAAAGTTAAAGTGAAGCATGCAGAGACATGGTTAAAAGTCTCCACTGGTGCATAACTTGGGCCAGCAGTTCGACGGCCTGGGTTACTTGAGCGTGGACTGCGGTGTCTAGGTGTGTGGGATTCTACAGTGACTACGAAGATTTTCAAATATAGTCCGTGAGTTAATTTCATGAGGTAAAACTCCTGATTAGAAAGTATGTTATAGCATATCTTTGTATCGCATGCCCAATTATTGTTAACACACAGAACACATTGTTTTTAATGTTGTAAAATGAGAATCCATATATAATCTATACATATTTTTAAAAGTAGGTACAAAGTTATGAAAATAATAAAAAAATGAAATATCAATTAGTTTTAGTACGTTTACAATCAAATGCAAATTGCGCACATTTGTTTGATGCTGTTAGCACCAAGCAAGGATGATGTAGAATTATGAATATTCCTAACCTGCAAAATGATTCCTCCACATTATATCAGCGAAACTCATTGGTGGGCCACTGGGAGGGTAGTGTTTACCTTTCAAAGGCTCATGATCAGTCCTTATCATGTCCATTAAAGAATTCTCCAGAGAGTGCAAGTTAAAAGTGTCATAGGGCCGATTCCGGTCCTAGAAGGAAGAATAAACCAGAACATTAGGAATAACAACACAATTATGAAACGTTATCAAGAACACAACGAGATATGAAAACATACAAAGAGCATGCAATCAATTCTTATAATTCAACCAGGCACCCACACATATTTGAAGTTACTTTTTTTTTTTTTAACTTCAAAATAAATTACAGTTCTCTTTTAATGGCATATCTGACAGTGCTATTCCACATGCAGGTACAGCAATGTTTCGATTGCTTTCAATGTGAAGCAGGACTGAAATAAATATAGAGCCTCGTACTTTAAGACATCCATACCTGCACCACTCCATGCTACAACTCAAAATCACTTCATATCAGTTCCACTTTCAGAACACTAATATGTCTGTGTATCTAAGTGGCAATAAGCCAACCAAGCTAATGTAGCACTTAGAAGGTATCCAAGAAACTGTTGGAACATAGGGCCAGATGTAGGAAGGCTTTTGCATCTCGCAAAACGGCGAAAAACGCTGTTTGCGAGGCGCAAAAGCCCTTACGCGATGGCGGAACACATTTTGCGAGTCGGTACCGACTCGCAAAATGTGTTTCCAACACGCAAATAGGAAGGGGTGTTCCCTTTCTATTTGCGATTCGCACCGCGATGTAGAGTTGATTTGTGACCGCGAAAGTGGTCGCCAATCAACTCGCAGTTACCATCCACTTGAAGTGGATGGTAACTCATTCGCAAACGGGAAGGGGTCCCCATGGGACCCCTTCCCCTTTGTGAATGCTCACAAAATTATTTTTTCAGAGCAGGGAGTGGTCCTATGGACCACTGCCTACTCTGAAAAAAAACGAAACAAAAAGGTTTCGGTATTTTTTCTATTTGCAGCTCGTTTTCCTTTAAGGAAAACGGGCTGCAAAGAGAAAAAAAAAAACTGCTTTATTTAAAAGCAGTCACGGACATGGTGGTCTGCTGTCTCCAGCAGGCCACCATCCCCGTGAGTGCCTAGACTCGCTATGGGGTCGCAAACTGCGACCCACCTCATAAATATTTATTCTGCGACCCCATAGCGAGTCGCAGAAGGTGTCTGAGACACCTTTCTGCATTTCCTTTTGCGAGTTGCAAATTGCGAGTCGCTGGGACTCGCAATTTGCAACTCGCAAAAGGAAATCTACCTACATCTGGCCCAAAGTTCTCCCACTTTACTGTACTTTTGTTTAATAAAAATCCTCCCCACCTACTTGCAATTGTTTGTCTTACGATACTGACCACGGTATACAAGATTTAACTTTGGCATACCCCACTGCAACCTTCATAAATAAAAATGCCTCTATATAACTAATTACATTTCAGCTAGCCTTCACTGGAACCCAGGAAATAATATTGGCAATACGTTTTTTTCAGTTAACCATGGTGGATCATTCCTCTCGAGTCAGACATTTTCACAGCAGTGGCCCATACAAAGAGGTATGCGGCAGAGAGGTCTGCTCTCCCATTTACGAATTGCCCTTGTAGAGGATCCATTGGCCTGTATCCAATGTGGGAGGGCCAGAAAGCAGGACGAACGTTTGTAGTGTGAGCTCTCCATGTAAATGATGCTCTTTTGATTTTAAGAGACCACACATTAATCTAGCAGAAATAATGAAAATATTACGACTTTGGTGAAATGTAGGGACAGCAAGCATATTGGGGTAAATCACCTATTCCCACTGCACCCCATATGTGACCTCAGCAGTATGGAGGAGTACGATACTCTGTTGAAGACTAATGAACCCACTACATCTGACGTATTGTAGACATGCATTGACCACACTATACTCCGCAGTAGTACACAACTTCTACACAGACATCTCACAGCTGAAGACGAAATGGGGGCAGATATTGGGAAAGCATATCAAGGACAGGACATTGGAGTACACGTAAAAGGTGACAACGAATCCCTGGTGTAAATTTACTCCGCTGACAAGGAATACCTGATGTAAATCTACTTAGCTTAATTATTTACAACATACTTATTCCCAATGAGGATAGTTAAAATGGACCCTGATGCTTCAAATATGTGCCCAACATGGCAGCAAGCACAAATGGATTTTTACCATATGGTTTGGGACTTTACCTTCATAAAATATTATTAGGTCTAAGTGCTTAAACTCACTTCGACCCAATAATATTGAGTCAAAGTGAGACAGGTAGAACTGTAGCCCTTGACCCTTCGTTGTGGCTTTTAGGTCAAATGCTAAGGATGAAATCCTCTAATAAAGTGTAAGTTTGTTTGTTGACTTAGCATGAGTGATAGCCAACAGGAACAATGGCAATGACTAGGAGGGACGTGGGGCTCTAGACACTAAGAAGTGTCTACATTATTTCAAAAAGTGGTCCACAGAGCAGATGGCCAAGCTAAGTACGCAACACAGAATGGATTGCGGGGGGCTGTGATAGATGTATGGGATACAACTACTCTAGTTATAGTGTCTAAATCAGAAAACAATCGCCACAAAAGATGTTATATGAAACTATTATTTTAAATGTGAAAGGCATGAGGGGGGCTACGAATGTCGACAGGAAACTGGAGAGAAAGTAATAACACTGAAAGCTTCAAACTCTGGCTGCTACTCAACTGTGTGGTAGTATGACCGGACACTAGTACAAAACGATCCGTTAACAGTAAACTAAGTTTAGCATATCTGCTCTGGCTGGCGGTAGGATTGTTCAATTTACATTAGATGGGTGTTGAAAATGGTGTTCAATACTGTTCTATACAAACGCTCTGCACTATTACACTCTTATGTTCTTAGACGTGGGAAACTGCAAGAAAACTATTCTACTAATGATGTAATGATAAATGAAAAATCAATTAAGAGCAGTTTAAAAACCCTAAAGATGATTTATCTATAAACTTTAAATAAATGTATTTTCGAAATGCATTCATCGTGCGATCAAGTATCTGCTGCCTAACCGTTTCTGAAAAGCTATACCTTTTGCTATTAACTACATATTCTTCGGTTTTTGGACTAGTTACCCTCTACCCAATTTCCCACAACAAAAGCTGCTCTTTTTCAGAAAACATAAATACGATTTTGTCTCAAAATAATGGGGATGGTTTTTACCAAATAAATGTTTGTTCCAAAAACATCAGCTAATTGTGCTCAAGCACTCACAGATAAACAGTCTTGCATGTGTCCTGGTTTATCACAGGGGCTTGCCACCACTCTCATTCACCCCTGGTCCTGGGTATTACTGCCTGTCCCTTCTACCTCCTGCTCAGGATGCAGTCCATACTGACGTGAGTGCTGCCCCGCTGTCACCTCTCCCATCACTGGCAAGTAAATCCTGTCCTTATATGGGCAATTCAAAAGCAATGACCGTATGCCCCATCAAAGCGGCAGACTACAGCAGGATTTGAGGGTCTGTCCGTTGTGATGAAAGGAAGCCTCTTCCTATATTCAGCTCTTCACCCGTGTTCCTGACTCTCCAGGCAAGATTATCTGCAACCAGATATGAAGAACATCTTCCTAGAAATGTTCTATTTGTAGCCCTTCTTAGAATACCTTTTGCAGCATTACCTCAAAGACTTGTCCTTGCAAATAATCAGTCTTACAAGCTCTGCCTGGGAAAAACTAAGAAGCATTACATATTAGTTGTTCAGATTTGGCCCCTGTACTGTCCGATGCAAGTATGTACTGAGTTTCGGTCACACCTTCAATGTTGTGCAGTAACAACTGTAACAACAGTCTCTTGGGCCCCTGCAGTCTTATATGCAGATTCTGTGTAAACCTTTGTTTCTGACCATACATCAGGGCCAGACAAGTGTCATCGCAGTTCTTTTGGCTCCAACCAGATAAAGGTATTGTGTCACTCGCATGTTAAGGTTTTGCCGCACTGCAAAAATTACTATAGTAAATGTTTTGCAGGTCTCAATTCCCGTAGAAGTTTACAATTTATGCAAAACCCAGGCAAATTCAAACATGTATTTTAAATTGATGTAAGAGCACAGTTTAACAGCAGACAAGTGTTCTGTTTAGTATAAAAGGTAATCACTCATGAGAGACTGCAGAAATTCTAAGACGACTTCCATCTGACTAGACAAACTGTGTGATTACTAACCAACTTCGCACTTCTATAGCGCACTACTCACCCATTAGGGTCTCAATGAGCTGTACTCATACCGCTGTGGAACCCCTCCTGGCTTTTCCCTGTGAGGCGCCCAATCCTGGGCACCTCCAGGGTGAAGCCAGGCATCCAAGCGCTGTCAGGGCTGTTGTGGAGATTAAGCAAACTATTGCCCAGAGTTACAGAGTGGGACCCATTAATTAGATTAGGCACGAGGCGAGAATTATCTGGTCCAAGAGAATTGAGCCCAAGACCCGCCGAGGCAGGAAATGAACCCTGGTCCCGGGCCAGATCTCTGCATCAGGGTCTGCCGCTCTAACCATTGTGCCACACTTCTCCCCACTTCTAACCAACAACATCTCGTGAGAATTCACTTACATTTCTAGCCTTCATTTCTTCTATTCACCATCAGTGCCAGGTGTTGCCTTTGGCATATTCAGTGCTGGTAAAGGAGTCTGGTGGGTTCCACATTGTTCCAGGAATACATGGATCTACAAGTTGGTGATGACTTGAGTCTGACAACATGAACAGGTTGTGCCCTGTATGAACATCCCACACCAGGAATGCCAACTATATTGACAAGAATGACAAGAATATGTCAGGAATTGCTGGCTTTACATCTGGAATGGCCACCGCTGCACCAAGGTTAAAACAGTTAAGCCAATGATTCCCACAGTATGTGAAGAATATCTACCATAGTGACAGGGGGGGGAATATAATTATGCCAAGAATGTCAGCTAATATGCCAATGCTAGATGCTATAATCCCAAAGATGCCCACAACATGTCAAGAATGAACATCATTATGCTAGGAATGGGCACTATTATGCCTGGATGTTGGGGGAGGGCAAAGTACCCCATTATGACAGAATGGTACATGATTAATCTAGGGGGTTCAAAATATGCCCAGGAGGATCATTGTAATGGTTGTTGTTTTATAACTATATATATATATATATATATATATATATATATATATATATATATATATATATGGAAAATGTCACTTACCCAGTGTACATCTGTTCGTGGCATGAGTCGCTGCAGATTCACATGCTGTGCACATCCCGCCATCTAGTGTTGGGCTCGGAGTGTTACAAGTTGTTTTTCTTTGAAGAAGTCTTTTCGAGTCACGAGATCGAGGGACTCCTCCCCTTTCGGCTCCATTGCGCATGGGCGTCGACTCCATCTTAGATTGTTTTCCCCGCAGAGGGTGAGGTAGGAGTTGTGTATTATAGTAATAGTGCCCATGCAATGGAGTGAATATGTATATACATAATGTAGTTTAAAGTGTTATATTTACAAATTTGTAAATGTTCAAGATCAACTTCGAAACGGCTACAGGCTCCCGGGGAGGCGGGTGGGCGCATGTGAATCTGCAGCGACTCATGCCACGAACAGATGTACACTGGGTAAGTGACATTTTCCGTTCGATGGCATGTGTAGCTGCAGATACACATGCTGTGCATAGACTAGTAAGCAGTTATCTCCCCAAAAGCGGTGGTTCAGCCTGTAGGAGTTGAAGTTGTTTGAAACAAAGTTCGTAATACTGCTTGGCCTACTGTGGCTTGTTGTGCTGTTAACACATCCACGCAGTAGTGTTTGGTAAACGTATGAGGCATAGACCATGTGGCTGCCTTACATATTTCAGTTATAGGAATATTTCCTAGAAAGGCCATGGTAGCACCTTTCTTTCTAGTCGAGTGTGCCTTTGGTGTAATAGGCAGTTCTCTTTTTGCTTTGAGATACCAAGTTTGAATGCATTTAACTATCCATCTAGCAATGCCTTGTTTGGAAATTGGATTTCCTGCATGAGGTTTTTGGAAAGCAATAAATAATTGTTTTGTTTTCCAAATTTGTTTTGTTCTGTCAATGTAGTACATTAACTCTCTTTTGATGTCTAATGTATGTAGTGCTCTTTCAGCTACAGAATCTGGCTGTGGGAAAAACACTGGTAATTCTACTGTTTGATTCAAGTGGAACGGTGATATGACTTTTGGTAAACATTTAGTATTTGTCCGTAGAACTACTTTATGCTTGTGTATTTGAATAAATGGTTCTTGTATGGTAAATGCTTGAATTTCACTTACTCTTCTTAGAGATGTGATGGCAATTAGAAATGCAACTTTCCATGTTAAGTATTGCATTTCACAAGAGTGCATGGGCTCAAAAGGTGGACCCATGAGTCGTGTTAAGACAATGTTGAGGTTCCATGAAGGAACTGGTGGTGTTCTTGGTGGTATAATTCTCTTTAGGCCTTCCATAAATGCTTTTATGCCTGGTATCCTAAATAATGAAGTTGAGTGCGTAATTTGCAGGTAAGCTGAAATTGCGGTAAGATGTATCTTAATGGAAGAAAAAGCTAGCTTTGACTTTTGCAAATGTAGTAAGTATCTTACGATGTCTTTGGCAGATGCGTGTAAGGGTTGAATTTGATTATTATGGCAGTAATAAACAAATCTTTTCCACTTATTTGCATAGCAATGTCTAGTGGTAGGTTTCCTAGCTTGTTTTATGACTTCCATACATTCTTGTGTAAGGCCTAAGTGTCCGAACTCTAGGACTTCAGGAGCCAAATTGCTAGATTCAGCGATGCTGGATTTGGGTGTCTGATCTGTTGTTTGTGTTGAGTTAACAGATCTGGTCTGTTTGGTAGTTTGACATGAGGCACTACTGAGAGGTCTATTAGTGTTGTGTACCAAGGTTGTCTTGCCCAAGTTGGTGCTATTAGTATGAGTTTGAGTTTGTTTTGACTCAATTTGTTTACCAGATATGGAAGGAGTGGGAGAGGGGGAAAAGCGTATGCAAATATCCCTGACCAACTCATCCATAACGCATTGCCCTGAGACTGATCTTGTGGGTACCTGGATGCGAAGTATTGGAATTTTGCGTTTTCCTTTGTTGCAAATAGATCTATTTGTGGTGTTCCCCAACTTTGGAAGTAAATGTTTAGTATCTGGGGGTGAATCTCCCATTCATGGATCTGTTGGTGATCCCGAGAGAGATTGTCTGCTAACTGATTCTGAATCCCTGGAATAAATTGTGCTATTAGGCGAATGTGGTTGTGAATCGCCCAATGCCATATTTTCTATGCCAGGAGACACAACTGTGTTGAGTGTGTCCCTCCCTGTTTGTTTAGGTAATACATCGTTGTCATGTTGTCTGTTTTGACAAGAATGTGTTTGTGGCTTATTATGGGTTGAAATGCCTTTAGCGCTAGAAATACTGCCAGTAGTTCTAAGTGATTTATGTGAAACTGCTTTTGCTGAGTGTCCCATTGTCCCTGGATGCTGTGTTGATTGAGGTGTGCTCCCCACCCTATCATGGAGGCATCTGTGGTTATTACATATTGTGGCACTGGGTCTTGGAATGGCCGCCCTTGGTTTAAATTTATATTGTTCCACCATTGAAGCGAGGTGTATGTTTGGCGGTCTATCAACACTAGATCTAGAAGTTGACCCTGTGCCTGTGACCATTGTGATGCTAGGCACTGTTGTAAGGGCTGCATGTGTAACCTTGCGTTTGGGACAATGGCTATGCATGAGGACATCATGCCTAGGAGTTTCATCACCATTTTGACTTGTATTCTTTGTTTTGGATTCATGGCCTTTATTACATTGTGAAATGCCTGTACCCTTTGTGGGCTTGGAGGGGCAATCCCTTTTGCTGTTTTGATTGTCGCCCCTAAGTATTGCTGTGTTTGACACGGCTGAAGGTGTGACTTTGTGTAGTTGATTGAGAAACCTAGTTTGTGGAGGGTTTCTATGACATACTTTGTGTGTTGTGAACACCGTTCTAGCGTGTTGGTTTTGATTAACCAATCGTCTAGGTACGGGAACACATGTATTTGCTGCCTTCTAATATGTGCAGCTACGACTGCCAGGCATTTTGTAAAAACTCTTGGCGCAGTTGTTATTCTGAATGGCAACACCTTGAATTGGTAATGTACCCCTTGGAATACAAACCTTAAGTACTTTCTGTGTGAAGGATGTATCGGTATATGGAAATATGCATCCTTTAGGTCTAGTGTTGTCATGTAGTCTTGTTTGAGCAGTGGGATTACGTCCTGTAATGTCACCATGTGAAAGTGATCTGATTTGATGTAGGTATTTAATGTTCTGAGATCTAATATAGGTCTTAGAGTCTTTGTCTTTTTTGGGTATGAGAAAGTACAGAGAGTAAACTCCTGTTCCTTTCTGTTGAATTGGTACTAATTCTATTGCTCCTTTTTGTAGCAACGCTTAGACCTCTAGTCCTAGAAGATCCATGTGTTCTTTTGACATATTGTGTGTTTTCGGTGGGACGTTTGGAGGGAATTTGAGAAATTCTATGCAATAACCATGCTGGATAATTGCTAGGACCCAAGTGTCTGTTGTTATTTCCTTCCAATGGTTGTAAAACTTGGTTAGTCTCCCCCCCACAGGTGTTATGTGTTGGGGATTTGTGACGTGGAAGTCACTGCTTGTTTTGAGGAGTTTTGGGACTTTGGAACTTCCCTCTATTTTTTTGGAATTGTCCCCCTCTATATTGCCCCCGAAAACTTCCCCGCTGATATTGGCTTTGATAAGTGGGCCTTGCTTGTGAGGTTGTGGCTTCTGTGGGTTGACCTCAAAACCCCCCTCTAAATTGTGTCTTGCGAAATGTGCCTCTGCTCTATGGGGAGTAGAGTGTGCCCATGGCTTTTGCTGTATCAGTGTCTTTTTTAAGTTTCTCAATAGCAGTGTCCACCTCCGGCCCAAACAACTGCTGTTCATTAAAAGGCATATTCAGCACGGCTTGTTGTATTTCCGGCTTGAATCCTGACGTACGCAACCCTGCGTGTCTCCTTATTGTTACTGCAGTATTTACAGTCCTTGCAGCTGTATCTGCTGCATCCATTGCTGACCGTATCTGATTATTTGAGATACTTTGTCCTTCCTCCATTCGTCCCAATGAGCTCTATCATATCTTGCCAGAAGTGCTTGTGGGTTGGCAATGCGCCATTGGTTTGCTGCTTGTGCTGCAACCCTTTTTCCCGCAGCGTCGAATTTGCGACTCTCCTTGTCTGGAGGTGGAGCGTCTCCCGAGGTGTGAGAGTTTGCTCTCTTGCGAGCTGCCCCAATAACCACAGAGTCTGGTGTTAACTGCTGCGTAATATAAACAGGGTCCGTTGGCGGTGGCTTGTACTTTTTCTCCACCCTTGGAGTTATTGCCCTGCCTTTAACAGGATCCTGAAATACTTGTTTGGAGTGTTTTAGCATTCCAGGGAGCATAGGTAAGCTTTGGTATTGGCTATGAGTGGAGGATAGTGTATTAAACAAAAAGTCATCCTCAATCGGTTCTGCATGCAAGGTGACGTTATGAAAAGCAGCTGCCCTTGAGACCACCTGCATGTAGGATGTACTGTCTTCAGGTGGCGACGGTCTCGCAGGGTAACAGTCTGGGCTGTTATCTGATACCGGGGCATCATAAAGGTCCCATGCGTCGGGATCATCTTGACTCATTGCAGTATGAGTCGGGTATTGCATCAATGGTGGAGTGGCTACCGGTGATGTGTGCATTGATGGTGGTGGAGATGGTGGCGGAGTTGTTTGTTTTGCCACCTTTGCCTGTGGCTGCTTGGCCTTTTCTTGAAAGGCAAGCCTTTTTTTCATTTTAATTGGGGGAAAGAGTGCTTATCTTCCCTGTGTCCTTTTGAATGTGGAGCCTCCTTTGAGTGTAGTCTGGCTCCATTGATTCAAGTTCTTGTCCGAACTTATGTCCTTGCATTTGGGAGGACAACCCCTGTTCCTCTGTGTAGGAACCTGTTTTCGGTTCCGAGGCTGGGTGTTTTGGAATCGAAACCTTTTCGGTCGCCTTTTTGGGCTCTGACGAAACCTTCTTTATTTTCGGCGTCGTGGGGTCTCGGTGCCGACTCATTTCGGTGCCACTGTCTCGGTGCCGAACTTGCTCGGAGCCGCTGTCTCGGGCCCGAGATTGCTGTGTGCCGGTATCTCGACCGGAGTCGGATAACTTCGACACAAGCGTGCCCTTTTTCGGTGCCGATGATCGGTCACCTATTTTTCAGGTTAAGCCATGGCCTGTTGGCGGTGGCGTCCCCTGGGCCTTTGTGGTCTTCTCGTGAGTTTTATGTTTCGACGTCTTACTCACGGTTTTCGGCGTTTCTTCGGGCTCAAGCTCGTCTGAGTCCGACTCTTGAATGGAGAAGGCTTCTTCTTCCTCCAAACACCCTTGTCCGGTCGGCGCCAACGCCATCTGCAATCTTCTCGCTCTTCGGTCTCTTAATGTCTTCCTCGACCGAAACGCTTGACAGGCTTCACAAGTATCTTCCTTGTGCTCTGGAGATAAACACAAGTTACAGACCAGATGCTGATCTGTATACGGATACTTGTTGTGACATTTTGGGCAGAATCGGAATGGGGTCCGTTCCATCAGCCTTGAAGAGACACGTGGCCGGGCCGACCAGGCCCCGACGGGGGGATCGAAAAAATCCCGAAGGGACACCGGAGCTCTTCTAAAGTCGGTGTCAATCTGTTGTAACTAACCCGATACCGAACGCAAACAATATCGACGATTTTTCCGAGATTCTAAATAACTTTCCGACTCGAAACACGGAGCGAAAAGGAACACGTCCGACCCCGATGGCGGAAAAAAAACAATCTAAGATGGAGTCGACGCCCATGCGCAATGGAGCCGAAAGGGGAGGAGTCCCTCGATCTCTTGACTCGAAAAGACTTCTTCAAAGAAAAACAACTTGTAACACTCCGAGCCCAACACTAGATGGCGGGATGTGCACAGCATGTGTATCTGCAGCTACACATGCCATCGATCATATAGATATAGATATATACACACACACACATACATACATACACACACACACTCACGCCCCAGTGATGCATAGTGTTATCAATTATGTTATTTCAGATGTTGCAGTAATTCTATCAATGAAGTCATAGACCAGGTCATGAGTGATTTAATATTTGAGTTAATTAACAGTGCATGGTGAGAGCTCACTTTATTATTAGTTTAAAGGCACAAGTTAAAAATACTTGCGATAACTGTAACTGGTGAATTTCAGTGTTTTTGTTTGTTTAAAATGGTATGTTTAAACTGACATTTTCACCTAACTATAACGTCACTTTAACCTTAATTTTTTCATTGAATTTCTAAGTTTTATTTAACGCAAAGTAAGATGTTGACCGCCATGACTGGTGTGGCATTGGGCACAGGGTTTAACCACTGGGCTGGCCAGCGCCCAAACTTGTGCAGGGGCCCAACTCACCCCGTGAGTACCCAATCTCCTCCTTGGGCACCCAATCTGCCAACAGGGGCACAGCCAACCACTGCTGTGCATGGTCAACTAACTCCCAGCCCACTGCGCACAGCCTTCACCAGTCATGCAGTCCCTTCAAGCATCGGCTCCATGAAACCCTCAAGCACCATTGCACATAGGCAGCCTAAGGAACATAAATAAACAAGCATTTGCAATGCACAAGAGTCTCGCATTTGTCCGAGTTACAGCTATTACCAGTTGTAAACTCCCAACCCGATTGGTCTTGCCAGATTGAAAGGAAAAAAAAAAAAAGCACATTCGCTCTGCTACAGTTCACTCATAATTAAACCTATCATCAAAAGTGCAATTATCTATGTAACCGGCAAAAGGGCAATTAACTATGTACCAGGGTCGATATTATGCAAAGTGCTTGACTTCTGCCAAGTAAGATCACGCTGCGAAAATAGAGAAAAAGTAGTCCATAAACCCAGCGAGCCTCGCAGGTTTTCAGTACTTGGTCGCTGCGCTTGAGGACGGCTAAACAGCGGAAAAGGCATGACATGTGCGTTCCTTCCACTAATGAAAGCAAGAAGATATTAACAGGCAAGCCCACGAACCAATGAAAGACACTGATGTGACGTGGACGGGGTTCCGAGCCCTTTTCTAACTCCTAAAGCATCTGGCAAGCAATACGCAGGCGCATGCGACGCAGGCTCGACCCTAAAAACTACAGAATTGCCAAAGTTTATATACAACATAATCTCATTCAACAAATGCAAGACATTACAAGGCAACTTCAGCTGAATATCTTCTCATAAAAGTGTACAGAATCAAAAGGAATTTTTCTGGTGATTAATTCTTGCATGACAATTGGCCTTCAAGCACTTGAGTTTTTAAGGACACCTACTTTCAGGATCAAAGATAAACAGGTTTCATAGAAAAAAAGAAATACTGCCTGAAGCCACTGGAAGGACTGATTAGGGGAACAACACCGGCACCCAAAGGCTTTGCTTTTTCCAGATCCTGCTGAATAAGTGCTCCCAAATTTTCGGCACCAGGCTTGCCTAACGTCAAAGGAAACTCAAAGCTCATTGTCAGATAAACAAGGACTGTCTGTTCTGCTGCTCCAATTCTTTGTATTATTTAGTCAACATTCTCTTTGGAAGTAGGCTTACAAATAAACAGCAAGTTTAACTTCCCAAGTGGAAGCTTTCACACTTTAAACTTGAGAAAGTATTTCTTAGGAAACTTGGCTTTTAGTAAGCCTACTACTATAGAGCATGCTGATCGAAGAATAAAATATTTGCAGAGTAGACGTACCACGTTCATGGTTTGACAAACTGCTTTAACCTCTTCAAGCATTCAAAGTCAACAGGTAGGGACCGCTATCTTGCAAGGAGATGCTAACACTGGTAACCTAAAACTTGTTCTGAAGTATTTTGTACACACAGCTATGTAGTGTTGTAAAGTAGCAACACTCAGGACTCAATGTCTTAACTCAGAACCATCACATACCCTACCCTGCCAGTCATTTGACCAATGCCACAAAATAAAGAATGCCATATTCGAGCTGACCCATGACTAGTAGCGTCTTATAAGAAATGCCTTCCCTCTTTACAAAGGGACTTGAGAGACAACTACCACCTTCTTTCGGGGAGGGGGCATACCTAAAATACAGCTGACTCAAGGGAGAATGTTAATTATTGCTCAATGTTCAACTTCTGCTCTGCCAGCAAGAACTTAGAAAAGAATGTAAAAGGATGCCTCTGAGAAGACTTTAAAATTAATCATACACTTCATGACCATCAAAAAGGGTTCCAGCGATCGTCTCCTCTTTGGATTTAAAGAAAAATTCAGCTCATAAATCCCTTAAACTCTCTTCATCCTACAATACCACTGATCACAATTTTCTTTTGACAGGATACAGGAATGGTTTGAAGTATTTCATCCTGCCTTGTAGTTCATGCCTAGGAAACCACAGACAATAAAATCATATGAATCAACCTACTGCCTGAAATAATGTGAAGACTCTCAAAACTCCCCTACCTTGACCTCTTTTCAACATTCATTGTTAGCCTCTGGTTCCGACCAAAGAACAATATGCAAGCGATTCTACAGGTGCAAATGGAGGACTTTCACATCCAGTTCCATCTGGAAAGTTAGCCAGCAAACAGAGTAGCACCGTTCATACCTGAACTACATGTAAATCTGGATGAAAGAGGTTCCTACACATGAATGAAGCAGACTGTGGTTATGTCATTTGGAACTGATCTGGACCAACTAACAATTTGATATTTGCCAATTCCTCATCCCCTCGAGGAGATTCATCATACAGCCTTCCACTGATTATACAGCAAGAAACTTTAGGTTCCATTTCGACTCCTAGTTCTCTATTATCCTGTAACTGAACGCTGTGGCCAAGGGCATTAATATGGAGCTTTCTTGCATTGGAAACTTCTTCTACTCTTCAAAATGGACTGCTGAATCAATACAAGAGCTCTGGTGTTGGCAACCCTAAAACACTGCAACATTGCCTACAGTGGACTCAATGGGCTATAAAGACTCTCAAACCAAGCTGCCAGAATGTCCTCGAACCTACAGGGGGAGACTCTTTGAAGCAAGAACTGAGTTCATGGCTCTCTGTACTGTGCAAAAAGCATACTGGTAGAAGGTTCCAGTGCATCTTTATAATTGTGCACCCAACTAGGATCCTTACAACCATCATCAATGAACCTGATCACACAAAAAGCCTTCAAATGTCTGAAACCCAGAAGGAGGACCACTGGAGTCCAGGTCATATGGTTGCAGAACATCCTGATTCCTAGCCAGCAGGCTAATTCAAGCTATGTGTGCTTCAGAAAGAATCTACAAATGAAAATCTTAGGTGTGCATTTTACTGAACTTGACTTGCCTAAGGTTTAGGATTAAGAATATCAAACTGGAGCCTCACCTCCACAGATTGGCCTCTAAAGTACCACTTCATCACTGAAGTTTCCTGATCCCCTGTTTGCGTTTAGCAATATAACATGCAGCACGCTTCAAAACTCCTAAATAAATAACAGTGTATTCACTTCACTCTGGTGTATGAGTCCGTATGCTTGAACTGGGAAGGGCCAAGGCTTTTGTCTGGAATGGGGTAGAAAGTCAAGGTTTGAACTATTTTGGGAAAATTAGGATATTTCCTGGGAGGAAGAGTATAAGGGGAAGATGTTCCATTCCTTGTCAGCACTGCATAAAAACATGTATCATTTTGGATAATTTCCTCCACATTACAAAGGTACAAGATGAATATTACCATGCTCTTTATGTAGCATCCTCCTAATGTTCTGTAGCTCATGTGGGAGGGCTTAGGGAACCAACGTTACGTATGCCTCTGCCTCAGAGTTAA
Organism: Pleurodeles waltl; assembly: GCF_031143425.1. NCBI lineage: Eukaryota > Metazoa > Chordata > Amphibia > Caudata > Salamandridae > Pleurodeles > Pleurodeles waltl. Next base: position 966,649,530 of record NC_090445.1, read on the forward strand.
GACAATAAAGGACCGTCCAGAAGCAGTTTTGTTGGGCAACTGTGACTGAGGAAATCTGACACATTCATTTTTCTCATGCACTATGAATGTTGATTAAACAGGAAAGGTAACAACCAATGAGTCCTGGTCCGTCTCTCCTGGAACATTCCTTCTTTTGTATCTGCTCCATCCCTCAATTATGAAAATGCTTGAAATAACACAGTGTCATTCGAATGGCTAATTATGCATTTTGAGCCTGGCACACGTCAACTGGGCCTAGGTTTCTTCAAGTGTACCCCGGAACTGGATAGTAAATGGCCTCAATAGCAGCTCCTTGTATTTACCTTGACTCCAGAAAAAGCACAGTAGCATCAGCCTAGAAAGGCGTCTGCCCACAGTCAGGACACCCCATGATGCAATAAAGAATCAGAAAAGCCTTCCTGCTGTTTCCTTATGGCAACGTTAAAGCTGTACTATCCTAGGGAACAGAACAGCTGCCTGGCCCACAGAACAAGATGAGCAAAAGCAATCTGTCTGCATCTGCCTTATAAATGACTGTAGCTACCTTCCCAGGACTGATTCTGAGGATATCTTGAAGAAGGCAGAAGGACTTTCTTCTTTACCCTAGGTAAGATGGGTATAGCCTAGTAACTGGGTATAACCAGCCCAGCTGCAGAACTTTTAAAATAATTTCAGTGATAATACAGCTCAAAGGAGCAGACGGACCCCAATTCAAAGGTTTCCCATTAGCTTGTGGGAACCAGTGGATCATTCATTGTGTGATCTAGGCCCCAATGGTACCCTCCATTCCTGACAATCTTCAAGTGCAAACAATTGTTTGAGATCTGGGCTCTTTAAAGTTCAGTTCTGAGAAGGACCAACAGGTGCCAAGTTCATTCCCAGTGCCAGTAGCCCCTCTTTGGAAACACAGACTTTGGTGGCCAGTTGTGTTACCAATCATCAGTTCCCCAGCAGACCAATTAAGTGGATAATAAAGCTGTGATTCTTGGAACAGTTCGGGTTTTTTTGTCAACCAGAAGCTATCATCTTTGTAGGTGAGAGTCTCAGTGCACTATTTGTGTTTTTGGACTCAGACTTGTCACAATCTAAGCTGGCTGAGCTGAAATGCCTTAAGAAATTAGGACAAAGGGCTGATAAACTATACCTGACATGCCTGTTGGCAGGCAGGGGAAGGAGGCACAGAAGCAAGCATGCAGAATGGATATATGCACAGCGTACCTTCAGATCAACCTGATAAGTGCTACGTGATGCTAGGCATGCCTATAGATCTGAGGCCAAAACTACAGTTCTCCATAGATTTTTTTCTCCAACGAAGGGTCTCTGGTGGCTTGCATTAGATAGTTCTGAGGAGAGCTTTGTCCCCTAATGTCATGATGGACCTTGAAGAAAGGACTGTGTCCATCACAAGTGCATCTAAGCCTTCTCACAAGATAGACAGACTCATGTGGATCAGAGTGTTGAGAGCAAGTGATAGGGTGGCAAGGGAGGTAGTGCTAAGTCAGGAACTTATCAATCCTACCAGTTTCAGGATGCCTATCTCCAGCGCAAGTAGATTGCTTCATGCACAAATAACCAAAGAGTATTATTAATGGGCCTAGTCAAATCGAGACACCTTCAAATCATTAAAAAACACAATATGCTTTCAGTAATTCCTTTATCCTTTGAGTGAGCAGTGCTGTTTTTCCTCGAACCATGCTAGGCTGCAAGGAACAAAAGGGAAGGCTCCTTAAGGGGTATCAGAAACAGATGCTGGGTAGTCTAGATGAGCATCTTCCTTCAGTGTTTTTTGGGCTACTCTATAACGTGGGGTTAATAAAATTTGTTTCCCCTCAGAATGAGGCACAAATGAGGAAAGTAGGGTCTGCTGCTGACCAGAAACATGCACAGCAGAGATTCTAAAATATGACGCATGCCAACTATGAGACTTAGGTTCCGAGTCCAGAAGGCAAATTGCAGAATTGGTCAAAAATATCATTGCCTTTAAAAGGAAGGAAATCTACACTCAAAAGGATTCTATTAGCTAACTTCATACACTACTTTAAAAACATACCAATTCCCCCGTCTTTGGTATTCTCCCAAATTTATAGAATGTCAACTTACCTCATCTAAATAGGTAAGCAGATCAAAAGTTAAATTGGATGTATTGTGAGGAAAGGCAGCTTTGGCAGTGCTTGACTGCCAAGTGAACTATTTCTCTTTCAGGAAAAAACACGTGTGAAAGAGGAAAGGGCAAAGGTAATTTTAGTTTCAGTTGATGCTTGTATTACTGGGAATGGCAGAAATGGAAAAGACACGTAGCTGACAGAAGGTGTTGCTTGGGAAAGAGTGTGGGTTGACCGATCTGTCAGCCTGTTGTCCACCTGTTACTTCGTATACCTAGCTGGCTATGACATTAGACAATGCGTTCAGATATACAGTGATTAGAATGGGATTGTACATGCTCAGCTACATCTTTCCCAAAGGAAATTTAATTTAGATGCATACATTTTAAAAGAATGGGAAAAAGAACTTTCTGGACATTTTGCATATCACTGATTGAAGGAAAAAAAAAAAGAAGACGGTTAAAGGGTCATTACGATCCCGGCAGTCAGCGATAATGTGGCGGTAAGTACCGCCAACAGGCTGGCGGTACTTACCGCCACATTATGACATAGGCGAGTTGGCCACTCCGACCGCCCCGGCAGTAACAGCCGCCGGGCTGGAGGTATTCAGCTCCAGCCCGGCAGCCACCATTATTCCACCTGCAGGATTATGACCCCGCCTACCGCCATGGTTTTCGTGGCATTCGTAACGCCACAAAAACCATGGCGGTACGCCATATCAGTGACCGGGAATTCCTTCCCTGTCATTGATGGGGGTCTCCCCCCACCCACCCCTCCAGTTACCCCCCTCTAACCCTACCTACCTCTCCACTCAAACCCCCTACATCCATGCCCCTATTTACAAACACACACACACGCATGCACACTCATTCACACATACATTCACGCATGCATACATCCAATCACACACATCAGCACACACTTCCAAACATACACGCAGACATGCATTCACATTTCACGCACACGCTTACATTCACACATCCCCAACACCCCCCTACCCCTGTCGGAGACCCAACTTACCTGGATCCAGGGGGTCCTCCGGCAGGAGACGGGCGCTGCTACCGCCAGCAGAACACCGTCAGGGCGTATTATTTTTCCATAATACGGCTGGTGGCAGTCTACTGACGTGGCGCTGCTTGTGGTAGAAGTGCCACCTTGCCGCTATTCGCTGGCATGGCCACAGCCGGTTTCTGCCATTCTTGTAGTGGAAATCAGTCTGTGGTCATAATATGGCAGACGGATGGTAGCCGCAGCAACAGTCTTTTGGCAGTAGATGGTTTTTACTGAGAAAGTTAAAATGAGGGCCTAAGTCTCATTTTGAGTCTTTTCTCAAATCTACCCAACTCATGAGTTTCAAGTACCTTAAATAAGCCAATAAGGCTGGAGGTCAGGACATTAGTGTTTTGCAGCACTCTGAGTTGATAGAGATGGATAGCAAACCAGTGACACTGTTAGATTACAATTGGTGGTAAACAGGTAATTTTTTTGAAGTTTGAATTAGTCTACCCAGCATGAACTAAGATATTTTTGGGAACCTACTGACCAATGAGTGCAATCTGTATATACTGGAGTGGACTAGATGCACTTGGGTTTTTACATTTTACTTGGTAATGAACACAGACTAAGAATGTGACCGTCAACTTCCACAAAAAATTCCGAAAGAAAACAAACACAACAAGCACTAGCCTGGCTAAATCAGTCTGGAATGCATTTTGAGTCCTGACTAAAACCTAACAAGCATTCACAATGCAATGGGTCTTGCGTTTGCTGGAGTTAAAGCTATTAGCATTGTAAACTCCTAACTGGACTTTTCTTGCCACATAAACTGAAAAGTAAAACAGTTTCACTTAAGCGGGCCGACGGCCGCCATGAGCACAAAGCAAACACACAAAAGGAAACAGAAGTTCGCTCACAGTGAAATGTATTGGCAACAGTGCAATTATCCATGTAACCGGCAAAAGTGGAAACATCCATATAACAGGATCGATGTCATGCAAAGCGTTCGACTACTGCCCAGCGAGATTGTGCTGCCTACGAAATAAAGAGGAAAAAGTAGTGCAGAGACCATATGGAAAACATGGAACCTCATATGTTTTCAGTAGTTGGTGGGGGCGCTCAAGGAGGGCTAAACACCGGAAAAGGCATGACGTATGCATGACTTTCACTAATGAAATCAAGCGAATTTTAAAAGGCAAGCCCATGAACCAACCAAACTGATGAGCTTGACATGGGCGTGGTTAAAAGCCCACAGAGAGATTACACCAGGGACAAAGCGCTTTGCGCTCTACCTTAAAAGGGTTTGCAGAAATGTAAAACAAAACCAACAAGCCTCGGCAAAGCCAACAGATATGCTGACCTTTTGGATTTGCGAATTATTTTTTTGTTCGTGAGTGGTTTTGATATGGAGGCGCACATTGAAGGAAACAGCAGCTTGAAACAAAAAAATGTATTCATTTAAAAGCACACATTGCACCCGTAATCCCTGATGAGAACTACGTATTGTGCAGAGGTGCACATTATATAAGAGCAGAATAAGTGGGCTGCACCGTGCTCCATGCTGCATGTTGTGGTGACTGAAAGCAAAACGTGAACGACACTGCAGCAGCAGATGAATAGGGCTGACTGAACGCCTCTTTAAGTAAGTATGCTCAGTGTATATTTATATATTTTTTTATTAAAAATAAAAGGTCTTGACTAAAACTAGACCGAAATGACTGCATAATGTATATAAAGCATCTGTGAAATAATAGAAAGTGCGATGAATCAGAGTATGTTGGAAATACCTACTAGTCCATCATGCATTACAATGCAAGCACTCCACTGGAGGCAGAATGATACACCATACAGCAAATAGCATAAGGTGAGAGAGAAATGGCCAAAGCCCGCTTAAAATACAAAAGTGGTAAAATGTCAAGCAGATAGCTGCACTTTCAAGCCAGTCTTAAAAGGGTCTTTTTGTTCTTTTTTTTCACAAAGGGTCACTAAACTTAACTTACACGGGGGCACTGAATATCAACAGGAGGTTGCTGATGCTGCGCCCAAAAACTGATCATACAGCCAACACGCAGGAACCAAGGTAAGGTTTAAATGTGTTCTCTCTTTAAAGGAACCATCAAAAGCAGGACAGCCCTTGATTTGAACTTGTGTAGCCCCTTGGATTAAAAGCCCCTGTAACGTAGCAAAGAAGGAAATGTATGCGAGGGGCGGGAAAACTTCTGGGGGCAAAACAAAACAGTGGAAGATGTGACAGCCAATACAGCTACGTGGGGATTTGTGTCCTCCGAGCTGATCGAGGGTGGCAATTGAAAAAGAAATGTGTTTTCTGTAGGATTTTTAAGCTACTTCACCGATATGTTCAAACTTCTCTCGAGAAAGCGTTACCAAAATACAAAGAAAAGAGGGCCTGGAATAAAAAATAACTTTATGGAGCATAAGGTTGTATTGCAACATCCCACGATAAGCCTAGGGAATTGGGCAAATATGAGAAGGGGAACGTTTTACAACTTTTTCGAAGTCAGAGCAGCATTTATTTCTGCTCGCTAGTCGGATAATGTCTCCTAAAACATGAAAAATTACAAAGGAAATGATTGATGTGTGCTTTCAAATAAAACAACCCAATTAAAACCCTTGATTTTTCTAGTTCTAACGAGGTCTATAACATAATTATTGCAGTTACAACCAAAGGCAGGTGAAGGAGGATTGAGCACATCCATCATAGCCAAAGGACCTGAGAAGTGAAGAATGGGACTGCGGTAAATATTGCTTAAGAAGCCCCTTTATGTCATCCCGCGGTCCCACTATGGGCAGTGTTCTGAGCTGCACACGCTTAACACGCTGTCTGACGGTTCCACATGTTTGAGAAAGATAATCTCCCCCGGCCCACGTTTTTTCCCCATTTGCCCTAGACTCCACTGAAAAATGTACTAGTTACATTGACACCATTTGAAAATGTACTTTTTATTTAATCTCGTTTGGTTCTGGTTTAAGATTATGTTCTATGCCTGTTATATCGAATATTCAGCCATTACTGTTCGCTTCAAGCAAACTGTAAACATGTTTAAATAAATATAATGTGTGTGAATGTGCGTATAATCTATTGCGACGAGATGAGTGTGTGAGTGACTTAGTAAGTACAAAAAAGGATATGTGAAAGAATTAATAAACTAACAACTAAATATCGGGGTGAGTGTGAGTAAATGCCAGGCAGAGCGAAAGGGGTCTGGAACGCTTACGTAGATCCGCAGAGAGAAGTCTGTGAATTAACTCTAAAGACTATAAAAAACATATGACTAAAAATTGTGGCAGTCTCAAATTGGACTGCATTTGTCTAAAAGAGTATTGCATGGGTACGTGCAGAACCATGTACAGTAAGTTCACTTGGCGGGAGCTGTGGAAAGACAATCTTTTGAGGACACCTTTTCATTTATGAGCGCCACATAAAGCAGAAGGGCCTAGAATGTTCACAAAATGGAACCACTATTTATATGGTCCTTTTTTAGCACAGTTCATATGGATTTCACATTTGCTGCAATTAACTGGTACTGAGAATATCGATCAATCGTTGGAGGCGAAGGCCTATGGAATGCTAAAAGTGCATTGTTCTATTTGTGCTTTGTAAAGTGCTTCACTGGCTTGCGAATGCTCGTACCTGGATTACTGTATGCCTGGTTCCTAAGAACGTATGAAACATATAAAAAACATCTGCGTGCATCATTCTGTATATTCTTAGGTACGTTGAATGGTGCATTGTTGATAAACTTATGTTATGGGAGGATATTAAATTGATATGAATGGCATTATTTAATGAACTAATGAAGTAGATTCCATCGAAGCAACACTACACCAGCCCGAGTATACTTGGAAGTGATCAGTCAGAGTAAAGATTAGGGTGACATCCAGCCGTACAATTTTAATTATCCTTTGGGTTTGTAGCAGCCACGGAAGACTTAATGAAAATAGATACAAATATTTTCTAGAGATCTTTCTCCAAAAAGAGAAAGTCTAGTATTTGGTTTCAAAGCCAAAGCCTCATAAAAAAGACTCTTGAACAACTGATACACAATAAGGTTAACCCTTTCATTCTCCTACTGCGGCTGCGACCCCATATTATTTTGAGTACAATTATTGTTTTAAACTGTCACAAGATATAACATCTGCCGGATGGGGTGAAGGCGCCTAAAAATTAAAGAAATCAAATGTGCATCTCCTACCCTTTCATTCCTAAACATCTGCATTGCCTCCTACACTTGCACAACGCGGTAACATTACTGCCACTTAAATGAAGCCCAACAATGCTTATGTAGTCCAGTCACCTCCAATGAATAACTCCAACCTTGAAAGGCAGCGGAGGTCAGTAAACGTATCTTGCCACAGCATCGCAAGCAGCCGTTTCAAGGATGAATACCAGAGTCAAAGGACTTAAATGCATGGATGGCAGCAGGAGACAAAAATAAACAAGAAATCAGCATAGTGAAGTCTCACCAGTCGCCATTAGCCTTGGTAACGGATTACATTTAGAGAGAGCTCCTGCTGGAACACATAGATTTCTCTTTCTGCAATTTCGATGTAGCTGGGAAAACGTTTTAAGACGTTCAAAGGTTTATACATCTAAATACGTTGAAGGCAGAAACGCTTTTTAAACCATATTCTGGACTTCAATTTGAATTCATGATGGACGAAATAGGTTTTCATTCAAAGATGAAACAAAGCAGGCGCATAACCACCGTAGCCACACTTGCAACACTCTCAACAAGCATGATCACTAGTGCTTTAAATGAAAATATAGAAGTGCAGGTACTCACTGTGCCGGTGCTCTGCCCATTAAATGTACTGCATCAGTGGTGAGAAGTGCCAGTACTCGCACTTTCAAATTAAAGAAGTGTAGGTACTCGGTACCGGACAGGCTCTGCCCATTTAAAGCACCGATTATAACTCTCGTAATTATCACATTATTTGAGGAACTGAAACTACTTTACAAAATAAAAAAAAATTACGAACCGGTTTGGGACCATGACATTCCCTCAACCCATCAGTAGTGAGCTGCTTCCCACTGCGATCTTTCCGTTCACATGTATTAACTGTGTCTGCAAACAAGCCCACGCTTTCCATAACTTTTTTAAAATTTCTTTTTATTAAACAGCTGAACAATATTAACTGGATTTTTTTTTTTTTTTTAATTAGGAGTCCTTAATCTCCAATAGAAGTTGAACTTTAACTGGACATTACAGCCGGAGCATTAAACACTAATCTTGGACAGATCGATTTAGAAAATACTTGGGTCGTTCCAAAGCAGGGTCTTTTTTTCCTGTTTTTTTTTGCAAAAGGAACACTGCTCACTACATGAAAAAAAAAATCTTCTTTGGGAATGCAAGCACAGAGATAGTGGTTGCAGGACACTATTCCTGCGGTAATAGTCGACAGCAAGAAGTCTCAAACCAGTGATCTAGCCACTATGTTATATTGATTTGATCAGTACACTAATCACTCGAGAGGGTGTTAAGGTGCTTGGACAAGTATATAGGTCTGTGGTCCCCAGGTGCTTATACAAAGACCAAGTCTTCTAATTAATATTCATTAAGCAGGATAGTCTGAAAACTTCTACGACTGGAAATTTTGTAATGCAACATATTAGTACATAAGTTGTATCTCAAAATTTAAGTCTGGTCAACAAAACGTTAGAGCACAATCTGCAACCACTTTTTGCAACCCACCTTTTCACAATCAAACCTTAAGTGATCTGGCCCAGGTAAAACATCTAGCATCTATCAATGGTGCACAGTATAGCAACTACACACTTCAACTGAAGAGTCTCTTTGATGGTCAAGGTTTAATTGAAAAACAACAGGTGGATAGAAAGTTACTGATTCAACGGTCTGATAACCGTACATCCAATGACCGGTCTCTATTTGGTCAAACAAGAAGCTCCTTCCACCAGTAAGCTCAGAGTATGCATGTCAATACATAATATACAAAATACAAGGTACCAGCTGTAAGCCCAAATGTTACTTCCAAAAACGATACGTGCAATGCAGGGATTAGGAAGCTTCTCTTAGCCCCCAAACTGTAATTTTTTAATCAACCTTTTTTCTATACCAACCAGTCTCGTTTGCACCTCTAGCAGGCCTCTAATCGCCCCACCAGGTCTTATGTAACTGGTAGTTGGTCACTCCTCAACTGGAGAAGGCACAATGTTATCTCTGGAAAGCCTCTTCTTGCATATACTGGCCCTCTCGTTGTCCCCAACAGAAGACTGATCACGCCAAGTCTAAAATATTCTCCTCACTCAAGTCAGTGCCTAAGACCCACCCCAACCCTAGCAGTAAAAGCTACACAGCCTTTGCAGCTTCAAATGCTCTTAAAACTCAGTGAATTATTGGATACTGGCACCTTAAATCATTGACGGCTGGTATAACTGCACCTGTAAAAAGTATACACCTACCTTGTGGTTTGCACAGAGCTGCATGGTGGGATGTGGACTGCTAAATATGGGCAAGTGTAACAAAGTGACCCCCAGAGCTTTGGTGTAAAAGTATCTTGTTTTTCCAACTATCAGTGATTCGATATGGTGCTGGCACCCCTCACAAAAGGTGGCAGTCTCTTACTCTAAATTTTGCTTCCAGCTGCCACCAACTCCCAGATTACACTTTTTTTAAACCAATTTTATTGTTTTTACATCAGTTTATGCGGTACGAAGACTGGATATCATTTGATCACACATGAATTTCCAGAATCTGAGCGTATTATCTCAAGGGTCTCCTCATATTACATTATATAGTATGGTGTAGCAGGATATATTGGTTCATAGTATCACAATCATCTAACAGTGTTCAATACATACAGAACTAGCAGGTCAGAATGCGCATAAGTATAAAGTAGCTCTACATGTGGAAGCTGCAGGCTGCTCGGCACCAGTTGAGGGAGAGTAAATGTACAGTGGCGGAGTACAGTGGTTAAGCAGGAGGGTGTCGCAGAAATCTGATAAGGTGGGAGATGACTAACGGGGAGCGGGTACTCTAAGTGAGATTTGCCTACTCTTAATAGCAAAGAGGTAACCACAGATGGAAGGGGGCCCACTCATGTGGTAGGAAATAGAAGTCTAGTTTCCCACAGAGAAGATTTGCAGTTTGAGTAGGAGCATATCCCATTACAACACAATGGGGATCTTACGGAGGGTGGAGATCTGAGGGTTACGCAAGGCCACCGAGTCAGATCTTTCAGGTGGAGACAGGCGGTCGAGGAGTCCCCCAGTTCAGGTTTAGCTGCAGCAGGGTGTGTTCTAAAAAGGTCCGGCCGAGGTGCTCCAGGTTCTACTTTCGTGTGTATGACTGCATGACATAATATCTGGTCCAGTCGCACATGCAAATCATGAGGCGGAGAATAATAGGAGTAGTCTTCAACATTCGGGTATAGCGCACACCAGTTGTCTATAAGCGACCAATGGGTGATCCACTGCATTAGGTTTGCTGCAGTCGCTACTACTGGGGAGGTCGGCAGCAGGGGCTGTGTGCGGTCGAAAGCGGGGGTCAAGGACGCTATTGAAGTCCCCACCAATCAGCCATGGAATGTGTTCCCATTTTGCAAGTATCACCGAAAGGTGAACTAGAAAGTCTTCTTGGACCATATCAGGTGCACAAATACTGCCCAACAGAAGCAGGTCTGTGGTCCAGCTGGCCTTCCACAAAAACGTATCTACCTTCGGGATCTGTTTCCATGCAATGCATTTAAAGGGGCCCGTATGCAATACCCAGACTAAGGCTCACCGGAGCAAATCCACAGTATGTGGTGCTGTAGCACTGTCTGCGCCACCTCTGTGTAAGCTTATATCTTCACCCCCAACCATGTGCGTCTCCTGAAGGAGTGCAATATGAGTATTGCACAAGCACATATATTGTTGGATTAAGTGTTGCTTGTGTGCCATTCTCATTTATTGTACATTCCAGGTAAGTACTTGCAATGTAATAATGCCAGTTGAATGTCGCAGGGTGTGAGAGATGGGGGTAGGGTACACTCAACGGGTGTCAGCAGCATGAATGAGATACGGCCTGTAGAGAAGCAAATTTAAAAACAACCCCAACTCCCCTCCCAGGGTAATCACAGGAACGGCGAACACCCAAACAGTGAACAAAGAGACCCATACTAAGGGAATTCTATCAGCACGGTCTCATGCGGGACTCCAGAAAAAAGGCCCTCAGGGAAAAGTAAAATTTGTGCGCCATCATGTTGTATAGGACCGGAGGTGTGAACTGCTTTCAAAATAGTTTCCTTATCCTTGAAATTCAGGAGTCGATTCACTACTGGCCTAGGAGGAGATTCTACTGGGGGGTCTCCACACGGGACCCTGAGTACTCATTCCACTTGGTAGTATGTGAATAGGGTCACTGGGGCTATTTTCTGCGCTAGCCACTGCTCAAAAAATGAGACTGGAACATGACCCTCCGTTCCCTCAGGAAAACCACCAATCCAGAGGTTGTTGCAGCAGGATTGACCCTCAGAATCTTCTGCACAATTTTCTAGCTCCTGTACTTGGGTCACCAGGGCACAGACTTGCCATTTCAGGTCCACAACTGTAGGGCACAGTTACTTAAGGGTGTCCTCAGTATGTGTAACACGCCCAACAGTTTTTTATGACCTTCTCACAGAAGGGCGACTTCGATGGCCACTGCATCGACCCTAGTGCACAATTCTTGCCGGGTATCTGTTATAGCTGTCAATATTTGATCCAATTTTTCAGATGGGGCGGTGGCGGGGGAGTTAGGGGAGATGCAGCCTTCTTGCGTGTGGGGTTCTGGGGAGAAGGTCACCTGGCGATTCAGAGGATTAGTCTTCTGCCCCCCCATGCTTTCCCCTTGGTTCTCGTTTCACGAGTAGTGTGCCTGTGGGAAGGTGTAATCCAAACTGTAGGTCAGGGGCAGAGTGTGAGGATGGGTCTGCACCCCACACCGTGGTCGCTAGGGGTCTTTGTCTTGCAAGCATTGGTAGGAGCATAGGTTCAGTATAGTGATGTTTCTGAGGTAAGGGGACCAGCCTCATCTCTCAGATGCGTTGTTGAAGTAGATTGAGGAGAAGGACACATGAAGCCCCAGGCTGTCATTTGTGGGCTGTGCGAGTCACCTCAACTTGCTGTCCAAAATGGGAGCAAAGCCCAAGTTGCGGAGGGTAACTGGAGAGGGGGGGAAGGCGGGAGACCCAAGTAGTAGACCAGCATCACCTCTCCACTTCGGGAAAGGTTTACATTTGGAAGAGCGACACAAGCAGTCCAGCCCAGCCTCCCCAGTGATGCAGGAGGTGGGGTGATTTCTGTACCGAAAGGGTTTTTTATTTCGGGGTGGCTCAAGTAGCCATGCGCGCTCTTCCTTGGATAGGGTGGCTATGCGCCGGTGGCAAACGTTAAGTTGGGCCCAGTGTGGAGAACACTCTGTCTGATGTAGGTGGAAGGGGAGTGAAAAGTAGTCAGCCACCAAGGCCAGCCCACCATTGCTGTCTCCAGTCACCGCCTCCACTCCAGCCTGGGCCACCGTGAATCTGCAAGCACTGCCTGGTCTTCACAGCCACAGCCCCAGCCCAGGGGTATTCTATCATTGGGTGGCTCCTCTTCACTGCTCACAAGGGGCCCCACGCAATCCAATGGGCCTAGTCCTGCACAGGGACTCCGGACAAGGCATTAGCTCCCCGCTCCATGATGGGATGCATGTTGCAGCCAGCTGGCCGCAATAGGCCGGTGTGGGGCTACGGCGAGGGGTCCCCAGGGAGCATCTGGTCTCACTCACCCTCCTGCAGCCATTAGGGGGTCGGGGGGCAATGGGCAGTGCAGTGATGGCCGTGGATCATGGGTCAGGCTGGGAGCAGCCCTAATTTGCATCAGCCATCGTGCTGCAATCGGCCACGCCCAACTCCCAGATTACACTTAACACTCAAGATTTCCACATTTAACAGCACCAAAGCAAATCTGCTTTGAAAAGCCAGGACGCCTGTATGTTTCTACCACAAAATTAAGATGTGGTCTCTCAGTATGGCATATGCCTTTTTACTTCTGAACTTCAGAATCTGATGGTCTTGTAGTGCCAATTTTTATTTGGTGGACCTTAGAGAAAACTACCAAAATCTGCAGGTGTGCTTCTATTCTAGTGTGCAAAGACCTATGTAAGATCCAATTTGTTGCACCACTGCCCCAGCAGCTCTATTACTAGTTGGTTTCTTCTTCAATCCATCCATAAAGGCCTATGTTTCAACTATTTTGGTTGGATTTAAGTCATTGTCAAAGTGAGATGTACAGCTAACCACATAAATGGAGGATCCTGCTCTATCACTGACAATCTAGCTCACAAAAGCATCCTCAACTCATCATCGTTCTAACTTTATTAAGTAATTATTACATTTTTTGCTACTTCAAAAACAGGCGCAAGTCTACTTTCATTCTCCTTTTCAGAATACTCTAAAGTACCTCTTCTATCAACTTATGATTCCGTCGTGCTTCCAGGGGCTACAGCCCTATACCTCCAACACTGTACAAAGGGCAGAGTGTCTACTATTTAGTCATCTGTGAATCTTCGTTGGGGTGCAAATTTAGAACCTGTATGTTGTGACAAGTGCACAGCCTATGAGGCCATTTCACCACCAGAGAAACATGCTCACAAGGAAAAAGATATGCAAGGTCAACTATACTGAAAAGTGAGTAACAGCAAGAAAGAAAGAAGGGGAATATCAATGTTGTGCCTGCCAACTAGGGTTAAAAATCTTCCTTGGCCCTCATCTTGTATTTTTTTTCCCATTCACTTCCAGGTCTGTCAGACCTTTCTAGTAACAACCACCAATAATAATTATTGGCTCAAATTATTTCTCACTAGGTAAAATGACAACCACAGTAAGCCCTTAATGCGCAACTGGAAGGTAGTTTCACCTCTAAGTGCTGCCCCACAAATGATCCAAAGACCTTCTCAGCATTCTTACTTACTCCATCTCAAGCAAGGAGTGGCTCAATATTTCCAATCTTCACTCTCCTGGTAGATGTTCTACAGAGAGGACCCTCACAGTCTCTTTTCTCCTCTGAACCCCCACCTCAGCAATATTCGGTTGATGGCTAACCTCTTTAGTCTGAGACCTCCCCTATCTAATCTGCCACAGTCTACTCTGCCACCCTTAGAACCTCTATGTCTTTAGGGCCTCTATCCCAGCATCAGTTCACTTTTTTTTTTTTTGGAGATAGTTTTTATAAACTTCTCAACCACACTGTGGCAGTATCTCACATTACAAGCATAACATGTGGCAGTACCCATATCAGCTTTACATATCAATATTTCAACCATATAGATCCAACAAGCGGAATTAGAAAAGACATCAAATCCATACCCACAGTTCCCTTCCACTTTCAAAGACCGGACACCGTCTCTCCTGACACCCTCCAGTATAACCCCCTAAAGCCCTCTTCTGACCATGGCATGTCTGGTCAAGGTTCTAAGTGTATCCGCTGTGCCTTTGCTCACCCTCCTCGTATCTTATAATGCTTCTTAGGGCGACCCAATGCCTTATAGTTGGGGTGTTCCAATCCCATGCAAAAGTTCATGCCTTTATCCCTCTCCGCAACCCATGGAGCAGCCACGTCCTTCCAGGCCTTCGCAATATCCCTCTTGCTAACTATTAGGCTCAGCCATGTGAGCACCCTCAGGTACTGCATGCCCCCCAGCTCGTTTGTGACATGCAACAGCACCAATTTAGGATCCCTTGGAACACTCAAGCCCAACACTGCCTCCAATCGTCCCAAAACTCCCCCCCCCCCCCCAACCCGATAAAAAGTGGGAGTGTGGAGCAGTGCCAAAACGTATTTGACAAATCTCAGGGAGAGCTGCTGCACTGCAAGCACTCCCATCAGGTATCAACCCCATACAGTGGAGTGAAGTCAGGCCCTGGTATAATATACACAGCAGAGCAATTTTAGTTGTATGTGTCCAAATTGTGAAGCTATGACTGCCTCTCTGGTTGCTTCCAACGCTTCCCTCCAGTCATCATACTTAAATTCTCCTAGTTCCTTCTCCCTAGCCCTATGCACCGCCATCATTGGGTCAAATACATCCCATTACAGTATCTTACACGTCTGTGACAGTTTATGGTCGTAAGGAGGAGCTTGGCTTCCAATGGTGAGAATTCCGGAATCTCCATAGTCTCCAGAAGCACTGGTGTTAGTGCATGATTGAGCTGTAGATATCGAAAACAGTGTGTGCAGTGCAAAACGTACTCTCTGCTTGCAGCCCCAGAAATGATTTCAATATCCAATTGTGTATAACAGCCCCCAGGGTTGAAACTCCAATAGTGTCCCATGCAGTGCCGCGACCCACAAAAGATACGTTCCCCGCCAAAGCGCAGTTTCCAGCATTAGCTTATCCATCCAGCCAGTGGCTTTCTTGGTCGCTGCCGAGGCTTCCAGCATCACCTAAGTAGCCAGGGAAAGAGAACCCTGTGCAGTTGCTCCAGTATAGCAGATGCAGTAGGCCCTGCAATCCCATGGCCCTCCCTTCTTGGGCTTCAGCCAGGTCCACAAACCCCTCAAACCACCAATCATAATAAGCAGGTGGGCTGCCCAGTAGAATAAGAGAACAACCGGTGTGGCTATGCCCCCTTCTAACACCGACCGACAGCACTTCTCCAAGGAGATGCTTGGTGCCCCACCTCCCCAAAGCAGTGCTCGTAGGACTTGGTGATTGGAAATGAGTGGTTTTGTAAGTGATATAGGAGTCTTGGCAGTGCAACCATCTTAAAGATGTTCCTATCATTCATTGAGTCATCCCCACTGAAAGCCCCTGAACAAAGTGTCAACCCACACCCAGGACGCCAATGGTTCAATCAAGACTGCGAATAGCAGCGGGGACAAAGGGCAGCCTTGTAGGGTGCTCCTCATCACCGAAACCACTCAGAGACCACTTCTCCCACATGTATCCTGCCCCTAAGGTCAGTGTACAGATGACTGATAAACCTGGGGCTGCGCCCAATCCGGGCGAGCAGGGAAAGAATATAGGCTAAAATCAACTGAGTCGAAGGCCTTTTGAAAATCAACTGACATAAGGGCTCTGTGCTCTCCCATTGACTCGCTCAAGGCTATCACTTTGTGCACCCGCTGCAAGTTATGCCGAGTGGCTCTTCGGGGCATAAAGCCCAGACGGATCTGGATGGACCAGATGTTCAATGACCACCCCTAGGCAGTTGGCCAACACCTTAGCCAACACCTTCACATCAGTGTTTAGTAGGGAAATGGGCCAAAAGTCCACACCATATGCCGTTTGTGTCCAGCTTTGGCAGAACCACATTATAAGTTGTCCTGAGGTCCTGGGTTAGTTCACCTTTCTCTAATGCCTCCCTGAATATGTCCAGCATTGGCTGACCCACATGTGGCCATATCAAACGCCAATATTTGTGCAGAAACCCATTCGGCCCAGCACTCTACACGGCTGCAGCTGAGACATAACCAGTGTTGAATTGAGGGCGGGTCTAACGACCTCCAAGGGTTCTGGGTCTTCCATAGACAAACTGTGAACCGGCAAATCTTGCAAAAATTGATGCAGGTCAGCTCGCAGACTCAATAGGACTGCCTGGTACAGGTTCCAATAATAGGCAGCGAAAGTCTAGGCTATGGGCTCATTACCGCCACCCACAATCCGTTGTGTGAGTTCAGGTATGCTACAGGGGCCATCATCATCCCAGGGGCACAGAGCCAGTGCAGGGTTTTACTGGACTTGTCGCCCCATTGATGAATCCTACCATATGTGGCCTTCCAAGCTGCCCACACCTCTTGCGTTAGTTCCTGTCGAAGCATGATTTGTGCATGCAGTGAGTTTTATAATGTATCCTTCTGACCAGAGACAGCAAAACAACCCTTTGGTATAGCTGAAAATATATTCTTTCAATGTAGCCTTCTGGGCCTCCCACAGCACTCCCAATGATAACACTGAGCCCGATCGCCAGGAGAAAATTGCTTGTTTGGTGCTGACACATGGTACTTCTAGCAGATTTCAGAGACATCTGTTTAGTATCCATCCACCCTCGCTGACCCAAAGACAAAACCATCTCCACCAGTGAGTGGTCCAACAAACCTTGTGCGAGATGCCTAACCTCCACCACCCTATGACACTCCCAGATCAGCATGAAAAAAAAAAAAACAACATAGAAAAGGTTTGATTAGCACCAGATCAGAAGGTGTAGCTCGCTCTGTCGGGTGATGTGCCTTAAGTAAATCAACCAGATTCAAATTATTTGGAACGGTCTCTAGGTTCGCAGGTCCTCAACCCCCACCCCAATCGTGGAGAGATCCATGTCTGCGTCACACACCCCACTGAGATCCCCCGCCCAAAATCCATGAGGCCTGTGATGGCTCTCTTACCAAATCTCCCAGTGCAGACAAAGCCCAATTGTGAGTGGGGGTGGGGCATAACCACACAATTATAGATATGGGTAGACCCTGAAGAGCTCCAGTTATTACCACATAGTGACCCAAGCCATCCTGCCACATCTTCGAGACAGACAATGGGTCATGCTTTCTGATCAGAATCGCTGTGCCCCGAAAGCCTCTATGAAAGTCTCTGAGATAGACCTGGGAGTACCTCCTACGAGCCACGGTGGGGCAGTTATTGCCCAGTACGTGAGTTTCCTGGAACATGTCCTCATCTGCCTCCATTCTCATAGCTGCTATGAGCACTGCCCCCTCTTAATCTCATCCAGTAATTGATTTACATTCCACGACAGGGTAGCCGGATTGGTGGAAGCTGAACCGTCAGTCAACCATGAGGTAAGATCTGCCATATGGAAGCATGCCAAGGCATCGTGCCTGAAACCCTTGTTATATGTCTATATTGAACTTCCACACCTAAACAAAAAGTACGAAGCAAGCTTTATCCCCCAAACAGTCCACCCGCCCCCCTCCCAACAGCCCTATCCCAATACCTTGTGAAGCAGAAGTAACTGCCAAGATGCGTCTAGGGACCTAGCCAACTGGGCTAACCTGTGATCACCACCTATACCTGAACCTCCACCTCCACCTCCACCTCCACCAAAAAAAAAAAACTAACAAAGTGTAGAGTATGGCTACCAGACTCATTTGCTCACATCCCCCTGTTGCTGATGAAAGTATAAGTAAGACCATCCACTCTGTACTGAGCCTTCCTCCCACGGCCCCTGCTCCTGGTCTACAGCGTCCTATTGAGGTCCCGGACTGCCCAGCGAAGTAGCCATTTCTTTTTTCTCTCCACTAGGTCCAGACTCCAGTGAGCATGCTAGTCTACCCCTCCACCTCGACCTATGGTGCAGAGCCATGTGCCATTCCCTCTGCTCCACTTTTCGCATCTCCCTGCACCGAGGGTTGGAGAGACTGTCAACGTGGTTGCTCCTCAATCCAATTCCAGACACTCTCTAGTGTGTCAAAAAAACAAATATTCAATTTGCCTTGAAAAAGAACCTTTAGGGGGGCTGGGAATAGAAGCAGTATGTGAGGCTCATGGCAATTAGTTTAGTTTTAGCCTCCAGGAAGGAGCAGTGCCACTGTTGAACTTAACTCAACGTATAATCTGAGAAAATCATCACAGGAAGAGATTGAAACAACAAAGGCTCCGCTCACCGCGCCGCCCTGAGGATCACATCCCTGTCCACGTAATTGAGCACTCTCACAATGAACGGTCTTGGTGGGGCTCTCACTAGTGGCCTAGCTGCCATAGCCCTTTGATCTCATTCCATAATAAAACATGCCAAGACATTCTTCTTAGGATCCCAGCACACCAGCTAGTCCCACATGAATTTTGTAGTTGTGCCTCCCTCCACCCCCTCGGGAATGCCTACCATTCTCAAGTTGTTCATTTTAGACTTCCCCTCCGCGACCTCAGCTCTGGCCTCGAGTTGACTCACCACCTTTCGTAAGGTCACCAAATGTTCTTCATGCAATTTGACTGTGTTCTCAGTTTCTGATAGACGGCTTTCCACTTTGATGACTCTATAAGAGATGTTGTGAAGGTCTAGGCGGATCAATGCAAGGTCCACCTTGAGTTCCCTCATCTGGCCCTCCATGATGGTCTTAAGATCTTGAATAGCCTGCAATATGAGTCGACGTCTGGGCAGTGTCCTCCATCACAAGTACCCTGCCAGTCATGCCCACCTTACGCATTGGAGCACTGTGCTTAGCATATTTATCAATCTTCTGCAAGCAGTGTTGAGGAGGATTTATCATCACATACCACGTTGCTAGTAACTCCACCGCCCTGGCACTGCACCAAAGAGAGCACAGGGTGACAAATGCTCCGGGACCAGGATGCTGCAAACGTCTACTGGCCAATAATCCTGAGAGGCTCACCACAATCTCAGGGCCACCAATGGAGGGGAGAAAGTACAGCACCTTCCACCAGGACCAAATCCGAGAAGCAGTCCCTCTTTACTCCTCAAGTTGTAGAGTTGTAGTAGAGGTTCCACTATGCCTCACGTATGTCCACTATCATCCCGCAGACTCCCCAGAGGCCAGCACCGCCACAAGGGGTAGTGGGAAGGCGAGGGGGAAAGGGGAGAGGGGTAGAGGGGGGAAATGGGTGGAGGGGGCTAAAGAAGGAAACATGGGCAAGATAAGATCTCCCTCAAGTGAGCGTCCACAGTCACCCCAGTGCCTCTCCAGAGATCGGCTCCACAGCAACGCCTCCACTTTAAAGTCTACATAACTATGCCTAGTCATGCAGTCCCTTCCTAGAGCTGACTCACACAGATCACAGGGAGCAACAAACACCTTTGCCTCTGCTTTTTTAACTTCTTGTAGCACCTTGAATTGTCATTGCTACCAGAGTATTTTCTGGGCCTGTCATGGGACCTCACCATGTCACCTATACCGATTTGTTGCCAATGAAGACAGGGCCTCATTAGCAAGATTATCAATACCTTTCACTGAACTTGAATTAAATATATTTAAATCACTCTGGACCATACCCAACTGAGGGTGCTCAAACCGGACTTCTATCATGGGTTGCGCAGTCAATAGATTGCTCTCTCCTAAAAGTGTATAGTGTTCTCCCATATCATATTCCTGATATCAAGCAAGATGCAATGCCATCCATACATACATACATACGTCCATCAGCGCGCTCATTTTAATAAAAAAAATTGTTAGTCATGGGTTTCTTAAAATCAGACAAAGCATTTAAAAAAAAGAGAGTTTGCCATACTCTACAATAACATACACAAAGATCGTCAATTATAAAGTACATCTGAAAAACAATATATTTCATCATAAATAAATAATTCTCTTTTATGCAATACAAGCGCCACAAGCGCTTTCTGGCCCCTCTTAACCAAAGCAGCGAACATGGCAATAATCTCTTGAACAGGAAGGCCAAACAATCCATGCCGGGCTAGGAGCGCATGCCACCTATAAGCGTGCTAGTCTGGTCACCACTGCTCCCTAAGGACAGCCCCATCTCTCCCTGAAGATCTGCGTCTGCCTACATGGTGATGACGAGAAGTCCTTAAAGCAGAGAACAATACCTCTGCTTAATACTCAGGAACAAATCTGAAATAAAAAACTTTAATGTGACACAAATAAGTAGGAGCACACAAGTGAACATTTAGTCTAAAAAGCAATTGCAAAATGAAAATTCCCATGGTCACCAACATTATCGAAATTCTTTTGCCTTTTTTTCCAGGAATTTTCAAACTATTCACTGCAAAAGAAAAAGGGCTTGGTTTACTAAGTTACCATTTTCTTGTTTTATGTATACAGACACAGAAAACCGTAGCAAAAACAGCATATGAATTCATTTTCTTCATGACGCATTCTCGTGCTCAATACAAGAGCACAGACCCTTGGTTTACTCATGAGATTAGATCTGCAGTCCATCTAAAATTGATTTAATGCCAAACACTTTTCTTGCTGAGATGGAATATAAATGTTTTCTAATAAAAATTAAGTAGGAGAAATTGCTACTCTCTTCACAAACACACCAGGATCCAGAAATAGAGCAATCAATAAAGGATTGTATATGTGAGGCAACAGACTGTATAAGGCATAAAAGATGAAAAGGGAGACTTCAAGGACTCAAAGAAAGTGCATACATTTAACCAATAGGTATTGAAGTAATGTGTAGGCGCACAATCTAAGTGTGTTCTGGAGGATGTTAATAGTCTCAGTGAACTTTGTAGATGTGTATATAGTTTTTAAGTAGAATGTTTTTCAAACAAATATTAGTAATATACATAAAAAGGAAAGACTGCTTTAGTTAAAATGCAAAGCCCCAAACAAGAAGTGGCTAAATAATGCAGGTTGTTACATGTTTTGATTAGAGTTTGATTAGGAATGCAGTCTTGATGCATCACGTGTGGAATTTAGCCGTTGCACCCAGTCATTTGCCATTTCCCCTTGTATTCAGTCTATAGTGGTGTTAGAAAGACCTATGGCCTCAGATATAATATAATATGATTCAATGATAACTTTTGTACAGCATGATATGGCCTGTCATTGTAAGGTATGGTATGGTATTGTGTGATCTGTCATGCTATGGTACAGTCTTTCATGGTATGGTGACTTAAGGTTTGGCACTGTATAGGATGGAATGGCAGGTCATCGTATGTTATGGGCTGTCATTATATGACAGGGTATGGCTTGTCATTGTATGGTATGGTATGGTAAGGCCTCCCATTGTGTAGTATAGTATGGTATTGCCTTTCATTGTTTAGTATGTTTTGTGATTGTATAGAATAGTATGGCCTGTCACTATAGGGTTTGTTATGGTGTGGCCTATCATTGTATAGTTTGGGATGGTAGAGTTTGATCTGTCATTGGTCAAACTCTCGGTATGGTATGACGTGTCAAGAAATAGCATGATATGGTACGGGCTGTCAATGTGCATAATGACTGGCTATATCATATGTCAATGTATGTTATGGCTTGTCACTCTGTAGCATGGTATGGTAAGTCACTGTGTAGTAGTGTAGTATAGTATAATATAGTATGGCATGCCTATGGTACGGCCTGCCCTGTAGTATGGTATTGTACGGCCTGCCATTGAATAGTATGGTGTTATGGACTGTCATTGTATAGTATGGTGTGGCCTTTCATGTTATTGACTCTTGGGTCACTGTGTGGTATAGTATGACATAACTATGGTATGGCCTGTCATTGTATAGTATGGCCTGAAACACATATCAAAAATACACTTGGTTAGAAACTAAATGGAGTGATTACTTAAGAGCAATAGTGCAAAGTCATTAATCTATTTTGAAAACACTGTTAAAAGCAAC
Organism: Pleurodeles waltl; assembly: GCF_031143425.1. Classification (NCBI taxonomy): domain Eukaryota; kingdom Metazoa; phylum Chordata; class Amphibia; order Caudata; family Salamandridae; genus Pleurodeles; species Pleurodeles waltl. The sequence goes on from NC_090445.1 coordinate 966,671,876, forward strand.
CTGTGGCCTGCTGCTGTTATTCTGCTGCATCAAAGAGTGGAGGGAAGAGGATGAAAAGTAAAAGGGAAGGAAGACGGGAAACAAGTGGTGAAACAACCGCGCAAAGCAAGCCAGGTCTAAGACACACTATAAACACATAAAGTGCTTAAGTAGATTGAAAAATATGGAGAGGCGGAAGCAATGGAAGGAAACTCCCACAAAAAAGGGTCCATGCTCCAGGGAATGGGTAAAACCACAAACCAAAAAGGGAAGCCAAATTGAAGCCATTACATACCTATTCAGTTATGCGGGTAAATGACCTTTACTTTGCAGACTCTGCATCGGGAGTCTTTACATCAAAGGCAATTTAAATGTTTGACTCACAGCTAAGTTGTTAATGGTTTAGAGTCACTTCACTTTAGATTTATTGCTGCATACATAAGAGAGAGAGACAGAGAGAGCGAGAGAGAGACAGAGAGAGCGAGAGAGAGACAGAGAGAGCGAGAGAGAGACAGAGAGAGCGAGAGAGAGAGAGAGCGAGAGAGAGAGAGAGCAAGCGAGAGTGTGTGTGCGCACGTGCAAAGGTTACAGGGATGTTAAAGTTGGGCTCAGATGTCACTTGTACAAAACCATTGAAATTCAGGAGTTAGAGTTATTTCAAGTAACTATAACTCCTGGCCTAAGGTAACTATAAGTCGCGCTCTCGCCATGCACTGCTAATTACCCCAGATATTACGGCACTCATGACAACTTTTATAACACCAATAAAATTATCAATGAAACATTATAAGTCGAATTATTGAATAATTATTTTTTTTTAAATTGGGGTCTGGATCCCCAAATCAGAAAGGCTCTTCTTGTGGTAAAAAAAAAAAAAAAAAGGGCATGGCGTGGGGCTGGATGGTTATAGTGTGTCGACCGGTGGCTGGATTAACATAATTACAATTACTTTATGTAAAAAAAAAAAAAAATTTTTAAAAACACAGAAATTCACTGAAAAAAAAATGAAGGTTACAGGTACGTTATAGTTAGCCTTACATTTTAAACATACAAAACCACAAATTCACCTGTTACATGTATACTTATGGCAAGAAACTATAACTTGTGCCCTACGGTGACTGTAACTCGCACTCCTGCCATGTACAGTTTTTTAATAAAATTTTTTACAACAAATCTTGCAGTGATATCAAAGGGGTTAATAAAATATGTCATGAGAGCTGTAATGACTGGGATAATTAGCAGGTTATGGCCAGGGTGCAAGTTCTAGTTACCTTAGGCCACGAGTTATAGTTACCTGAAATAAATAACTCTAACAGGTGAATTTCTATGGTTTTGTATGCTTAAAATGTGGGCCTAACTATAACATCCCTGTAACCGTCGGCTTTTTAAATGAATATATGAATGAGACTACACATATAAGGATTAGTGTCCTTAATTTGCAAATAAAAAATTTAGTTTTTCTTATTACTTATTTCTTATTACAACTGTAACTTCACTCAAATTTATACTATGTTTAAATAAAAATAGGAAACCATTTTAAATACAATTATATTAAAAAATATTTACTGAAAAGGTAAATGGTTTTAGAGTTCACAGATGGGAACAGCAAATACTTTTACATAAAATACTCTTTCCACTGGATATAAGGATCTTAATGGAGATTTCAAAGGAAGGACAAGTACTGCAAGTCAAAAACAATGTTTGGTACACGCTACGGAAAATCCCCAGTCTTTCTGATCACATGTGCTTTGCAGAAACAGTCAACATACATGCGGGAATCGGACCCCATTTCATGTAATGCTTGCTCAGCACCAATTGAAACACGGTTGAAAAGTGAACCTCGTCTTAAGGTGTGACACTACTTAGTCCTTCTTTGATGGGGTAAGATGTACACCTTTCCATCTCATGCAGCCAGGCCTCAGAATTTCCACAAAGGTCCGATCTTTTAGCAGTACTCAGAACTCCCTTTCAACACACTCAAGGGCAAATGACCATACCCGATCCACTCCCTTTCTGCATAAATAAAAACACTCAACAGTTTGCTGCTATCTACTATAGGGACAAGCTACCACTCAAGGATCAAACCAACTTCAATCTGAGGGTGGCATGTGGACAGCACAGGGATCATGCCTCCTCTTCTAGTAGCTTGTGTTTCAGTACACAGGAAGCGCTTTGGGAAACACCAGCAAGGTACCCTGAGCGTCACTCCATTACAAAGGATGCACAATTGTCATATGCATCTCAGCTTCTGGGTTCCCACTTATTTATGTTGCAATTAAATTACATTTCACAGATCTACAGAAGCCAATTAACAGGTGTCAGACAGAGTCTAGCCTAAGAGTAAAGCACAGGCTTCCGGCATTGAAAATTTCTAGGTCCTTTGAGGTCTTTGTCTTGCAAATGGGTAACACCAAATTCAATGCTTCTAGATTACTTTGAATCCTTCAGTGCAACACCAATTCCACTTTGGATTCCGTTTTAACACAGATTTTATTTATATGGTTGCTGGAAGACTCCTGTCAATTACAGTAGATCTGCCTCCCCAGAATTTTATTTATCAACTCTATCCTTAACAAAACACTTGTGTTTGAAAAGCACATATTCACCCCTTGGGGCATCTTGGCCATGAATAATAGATATTTACTGCTACCAAACTCAAAAGGTACTGATTTTATCAACCTTGAAAGGATGAACGCCTGATTAACCCTGTGGCCATGGGCCCAACAGATGCATGCAACGGATAAATTAGTCCACTGAGACACCAGACTGAGTTCTCTAGTTACTCTCCAGCAAACTATTGGTACTTGGCTCCATTTCAGTTTGAATGTTTTTACTGTGAAACA